>NC_139988.1:66423127-66457581 GCF_964263955.1 Coregonus lavaretus | reverse complement strand
CAAAACACTTTCCCATAGCATGGCTGTCTCGCCCCTTTCTCCCACCTACCCCTTTCCTCTCACTCCTCTGCCCGTCCTCAATAAGTTATTCCGGGGGGAACGCTATGGAAACAAACCTTGACATTGCGAGAACTCAGACTTTCAAGTTCAGGTGGGGCGCTAGTGTATGAGATCATAATGATACATATCATGTTATCTGTGTGGTGTCATAACACAATCCATATCGCAAAAGTTCAGCGCTAAAGCCCAAATTAAAGAAATCAGTGTATATCTGCTGATGGAGTTCTGTCTAATTTTCTTAACATAAACAAAGGAGTGCAACAAGGCTCAATACTAGGCCCTTTACTGTTCACTATTTACATTAATAATGTTGGTTTGTCCCTGAATAATAATAACTGGGGCTTATATCTCTATGTGGATGACACAGTTGTTATTCCCGTGCCCCCTCAGTGCAGCAGGCCATTCCCTTCAGCTTGGCTTTGATTCAATTCAAGAATCGCTCACAGATCTTAAATTAGTGCTAAATGTTGATAAAACCAATTGCATGTTTTTCTCCAGGTCTCGTAAAATGTATCCTAAAGAGTACCTTGAGAGGAGCCCAAATTGAGCTAGTCCCCCATTATAAGTATCTATGTATTTGGATTGACGATAAGCTGTCCTTTAAAACACACATTGATGAGCTGACTTAAAAGTTGCGAGGTTTCCTGTATAGAAATAAATCCTGTCTCACTTTTGAAAATAGGAGGAAGATTGTTCAAGCAACACTCCTCCCAGTAATTAACTGTGGCAATTCAATCTACATGCACGTGGCAGCCTGTGTTAAAACCTCTAGATTCAGTCTACCACTCAGCCTTGCATTTGATCACTGGTGATAATTTCCGTACGCTGCGTCTCTTATATAGTTCTGTTGGCTGGGAGTCTCTGACTACCAGAAGAGCCCAACATTGTTATTATTCGAATAGCAGGGCTTGCAAACTATCATGGATTACAAAGGGAAACCCAGGGAAATCCAGCCGCGAGCTGTCCAGTGACGCGAGCCTACCAGACGAGCTAAATACATTCTATGCTCGCTTCAAGGCAAGCAACACTGAACCATGCATGAGAGCACCAGCTGTGATCTCCGTAGCCAATGTGAGTAAGACCTTTAAACAGGTTAACATTCACAAGGCCGCAGGGCCAGATGGATTACCAGGACACGTACTCAGAGCATGCGCTGACCAGCTGGCAAGTGTCTTCAATTACATTTTCAACCTCTCCCTGACCCAGTCTGTAATACCTACATGTTTCAAGCAAACCACCATAGTCCCTGTGCCCAAGAGCACCAAGGTAACCTGTCTAAATGACTATTTCCCTGTAGCACTCACATCTGTAGCCATGAAATGCTTTGAAAGGCTGGTCATGTCTCACATCAACACCATCATCCCAGACACCCTGGACCCAGTCCAATTCGCATACCGCCCCAACAGATCCACAGATGACTTTTGGTCCCCTAAAATGGGGGGACAATGTACAAAAAGTGCTGTAATTTCTAAACGGTTCACCCGATATAGATGAAAATACCCTCACATTAAAGCTGACAGTCTGCACTTTAACCTCATCCAATGTGCTGGAGAACAGAGCCAAAATAACAACACATTTGTCACTGTCCCAATGCTTTTGGAGCTCACTGTATCTGTTTCTACTGCCCTTTTGAATGTAACGTAATTTATTTGAAATGTTATAACTGTAATTTTGTAGTGATCATTCTTGAATTGTTGCTCACATTGCTTGAACTGTTGTTCTCAGGGCACCATTGGAAATGAGACCCTGGTCTCAATAGGTTCCCCTGGTTAAATCAAGGTTTAAAAAAAAGTAATGTTCCCGTGTTGGCGGAGACCGCATTCAAGGTAAAAGTTGCATATGTCGGCTCAATTGGAAATTACCTTCAAAATGTTATTGTGCAATCAGTAACACTTCAGCGATACAGATTGAAACTCAGATTCCTCTTTTTATTTGGACAGAACAGTCACAAAGTATCTGTGTGCATTTAGTGTCATAATAAACTGAAACTCAAGCGCCCTTAAATTTTTTGCAGATATGATCATAACTCCATGACACCGACCGGGCTCTCTGGTGTGTCAGAGGATCAGGTTTCCCTCCAACCTCTTCCCATGACTTCACTGACCGCATAGGGAGCCCCTCGTCATGGCAACACCTTCCAGTCTTCCAAAGCATCCTTCTGTGAGACAGGTGAGGGAAGACGACCCGGAAGAAATTGGTGAAAAGGAAAGAAGGGGTTGGTTATAGCTGCGGGAGAGAGAGCGAACACAGCAGGGATCACACAACGTTTTCCGACCTGTGATAAGTCGGTGCAGAGAAATAAATAATGAAAATGAACACCCCCTTGCGTGTGTGTAAGTGATGGAATTCGTTCCTGTGTGTGTGCGCTTCTTCCGCCGTGTCCTCGCCCTCAGGCGGACGCGTGGTTTCAATTGCCCGTTTGCCAGACCCCTTCACTCGCTTTCTCTCTCTCTATCTTTCTCCCCTCGATTTCTCTCCCCTTCTCATTATCCCCCATTACAGTAATACTACCCCCCCTTACTCTCTTCCAATCAATCCTCTTATTTCTTCTCCTACTCCTTCCCCTTCTGTCTGTTTCCCGACACTCTTTCTCCTTGGTCCATCTCTCACTCATCACCTCGTCATCTCTTCTCCCTCCAACAATCTCTCTCCTCTCTCTCTCCCTCTCTCCTCTCTCTCTCTCTCTCTCTCTCTCTCTCTCTCTCTCTCTCTCTCTCTCTCTCTCTCTCTCTCTCCTCTCTCTCTCTCTCTCTCTCTCTCTCTCTCTCTCTCTCCTCTCTCTCTCTCTCTCTCTCTCTCTCTCTCTCTCTCTCTCTCTCTCTCTCTCTCTCTCTCTCTCTCTCTGCCTTTCCTCATGGCTCATATCTTTTTTTTGCTCATCCCGCCTACAAACAAAGACTCAAGAGGGAAGTTCTGGTGGTCAGGTCTGTACAACGCTGGTCTGACCAATCAGAATCCATGCTCCAAGACTGTTTTGATCACATGAACTGGAATATCTTCCGAGGTGCCTCTGGGCATAACATCAATGAATAAGCCGACTCAGTCACCGGATTCATAAAAAAATTCATAGATGACGTGATACAGATGGTGTCTTTCAAAACGTACCCGAATCAAAAACCGTGGATTGATGGCAGCCTTGCTGGGAAACTGAAGAAGAGAGATGCTACTTATAAACACGGAAAGGAGATCAAGACGGCGAGACACAAGTATAGGGACAAAGTGGAAGAGCAATTCAGCGGGTCGGACAAAATGTTTATGTGGTAGGGGCTTCTAATGATCACAGATTACAAAAAGAAAGCCAGTCACAAGCTAAACAGGAGGAGAGCCCCTGAGGACAACGAGGGCTACGTGCTTACAGTCTCCACGGAGGACATATATAAGTAATTCAAGTGTGTTAACCCTCGTAAGGCTGCCGGCCCAGACGGTATCCCTAGCCGCGCCCTCAGAGCACGTATAGACCAGCTAGCTGTTGTGTTTTCTGACAGTTCAGGCTGTTATCCCTACCTGCTTCAAGATGTCCCCGTGCCCCAGAAAGGGACAGTAACTGAACTGAATGACTACCGACCAGTAGCATTCACTTCCATCATCATGAAGTGCTTCGAGAGGCTAGTCAAAGCCTCCCCGACACACTCAACCCTCTCCAATTCACCTACCGCCCTGACAGATCCACGGACGATGCACATGTGAGGATGCTGTTCACCTGTACAAAAGGAATGCACATGTGAGGATGCTGTTCATCGACTACAGCTTGGCCTTCAATACCGTAGTGCCCTCCAAGCTCATCACAAAGCTCCTGACCCTGGGACTGAACTTCTCTCTATGCAACTGGGTCTTGGACTTCTGACGGGCCATGTCCAGGTGGTGAAGGTAGTCAACATTACCTCCTCCACACTGATCCTCACACGGGGGCCCACAAGGGTGCGTCATCAATACATATTATAATTTTTTATTATTGTTTCATTCACTTCTCACTTCCTCCCTGCTGCTCCCCCTATGGACATGCACTCCAATTTGCGACAGATTTACATGCGAAAATTCTCAAATCTGCATAAACAATATGCACATTTTCCCACCAGAGATGTGTTTCCATCAAACAGACTTTTTGCGGATAAAAGGCTGTGCGCGATGATGTAGTGCATTTTTAACTCTACTGATGTTTTTTTTCTCACAAAAAACGGTTGAGTTATATAGCAAATGTGCCCACTCTGGTCTTGGCATGTGTGCTCTAACCAACAGCTCGCAAATACAGTGCGGGTAGCTATCTACATTATGAGATTATTATGGATAAGAACGATATTATTTGCATTTGTCAAACGGCAGCCAAGCATCGATCATAATGTCACCAGAATATGACCCTCTGTATTTATTGGAAAGGAGCATCAAGCTCATCACCTTGCACATTCACCACCCTGTGAAGTTCATCATAAGTTATTTCATCTGTAGCCTAATAAACTGCATGCTTTCCCGAGTCCTAGTGGAAGGACCACACAACATATCATCTCGTGACTCCAAGTTTACTTCGATATGATGGTTATTATATCAATATTTGTGCATAAAGATGCTTCCACTGTCATTTCTCGCATAATTCATTTTACCAACACAAAAAGATCCCACCATGTCAAACAAACAGATTGTCTGTTAGCATATATACAATTGTACCGGCATTTCATGTTTCCATCAACCTGGTCGTGACTTTTTTCACGAGTCAGATAATTCATCCACGTGAAATGGTTGGATGGAAATATGGTTTCTCACCAGGTTTCCGTCCAACTTTCTTATGCGAGTAAAGTAGGCCTACATGTTGGACCAAAAATGTCATGCAGGCTTGATGGAAACAGCAAATTTGTCTGTTAACTTTCCAAATGTCGACAAAACCAAATATGCTAGACAAGGTGGGATCTTTATGTGTCTGTAAAATTAATTATGCTAGAAATGGCGATGGAAATGCCTTATAAAACAACCATCATATTGAAGTAAACTTCCATCACGCTATGATATGTTGTGTGGCCCTCTCCCACTACGACTTGGGAAAGCATATAGTTTATTAGGCTACAGATGAAATAGGTTAGGATGAATATGGTGCCTCTTGCTTGGTGGTACATCTTGCTTAGTGGTGTTGCAGAGTCTGGGGCCTTTCAGAACAGGTGTATATATACTGAGATCATGTGACAGATCATGTGACACTTATATTGCACACAGGTGGACTTTATTTAAGTAATTATGTGACTTCTGAAGGTAATTGGTTGCACCAGATCTTATTTAGGGGCTTCATAGCAAAGGGGGTGAATACACATGTACGCACCACTTTTCCTTTATTTATTTTTTAGAATTTCTTTTAAACAAGTTATTTTTTTCATTTCACTTCACCAATTTGGACAAATTTTTGTATGTCCAACACATGAAATCCAAATAAAAATCCATTTAAATTACAGGTAATGTAACAATGTAGGAAAAACGCCAAGGGGGATGAATACTTTTGCAAGGCACTGTATGGAATCATGTAGTGACCAAAGAAGTGTTAAACAAATAAAAATATATTTTATATTTGAGATTCTTCAAATAGCCACCCTTTGCCTTGATGACAGCTTTGCACACTCTTGGCATTCTCTCAACCAGCTTCACCTGGAATGCTTGAAGGAATTGAAGGAAAAGCAGCCAACAAGTGCTCAGCATATGTGGGAACTTCTTCAAGACTGTTGGAAAAGCATTCCAGGTGAAGCTGGTTGAGAGAATGCCAAGAGTGCGCAAAGCTGTCATCAAGGCAAAGGGTGGCTATTTGAAGAATCTCAAATATAAAATATATTTTGATTTGTTTAACACTTTTTTGGTTACTACATTATTCCATATGTGTTATTTAATAGTTTTGATGTCTTCACTATTATTCTACAATGTAAAAAATTGTAAAAATAAAGAAAAACGCTGGAATGAGTAGGTGTGTCCAAACTTTTGACTGGTAATGTTTAGTAGGCTAGCATGCCAATGGTGGATTAAATAGCTCAGCCAATGAATGAACTCATCATTTACAAATCTCTGTCTTCGCTGTTTACTTCTTGCGCAATTCATGTATTTCCTCTGGCATCTCCACTGGCCTCTCTATTCCATCCTCTCTCTATTCCTCGTATAGCTATTGAACCAGTAGCCTAGTTCAATGCATGTCCCAGAAGTAGCAATATAGTTTGGTCACTTATTTTGAGCAATTAAAAAATATATATATTTGAGGAAAGAAGCACCTTGCTCTTACTTGCTGGATAGTGAACTTGCGGGGAAGTTTGAATGACGAGAGCATCTCTGGTGTTATGTGATCACGTTGGCTGGTGGTGAAAATGCAATAAACGGTAATCGTCTGTTCTCCTCGTGCCCAATGTTTATGTTTACAATGAAATTAATGAATTAAGTGAGAACGTTTTCCTATCAGTCTAATTTGCATAAACATTGTGATTGGATGATAGCTGTAAGGGTTATCTAATCAGGATCAAATCCTCTGATCTCTTCAAGCTCACTAATGGTACTGTCACGCCTACTCCTGCTCCCTCCCTCCAGCTCTCGACATCGCCGGTCTATTTACCACCGGTCCTGGCAACTATGATTACGCACACCTGCATTATGTACACCTGGACTTCATCATCACCTTGATTACTCCCTCTTTATTTAGCCCTCAGTTGACATCAGTCATTAGGTAGTATTGTTTTCTCTCACGTTTCTGTACAATGCTCATCTTTGTTCATCTGTAATGTTTGGGGTGGCAGGTAGCTTAGTGGGTAAGAGCGTTGTGCCAGTAACTGAAAGGTCGCTGGTTCTAATCCCCGAGCCGATTAGGTGAAAAATCTGTTGATGTGCCCTTAAGCAAGGCACTTTACCCTAATTGCTCCTGTAAGTCGCTCTGGATAAGAGCGTCTGCTAAATGACTAAAATGAAATGTTTCATTATTAAACTCACCTTCTGCAACTGCTTCCTGACTCCCAGCATATTATGTTAGATACAATGTTCATATTTGAAGATTGCCAAAAGGCCAGTCTCTTTGGCAAATGACAGGAGTGGCAACCAGACTACCTCTGAAATGCTCACTCTTTAAAAGACCATCATAAATTTGTGTGCTGTCAATATAGGACGTATTTAGTAACATGGCCCACCATCCCACCACTTTGAGAAACCCTTGCCAAAAACGTCTCTATAATTCTTGAGTGAAATTTTACATAATGATTTGTCAACCCTTATGAGGACCCACTGGGCACAGACATTAATTCAACATCTATTCCACGTTGGTTCAACGTAATTTCATTGAAATGATGTGGAAACAACGTTAATTCAACCAGTGTGTGCCCAGTGGGGAGCCAGAGATGTGTGCATAATTTGTCAAACAAAAAAAACTATGTCGCGTTTGGCTTTGTCGTAAATAGAGCTGAATCCGGACCACGCATACATTCCAACTGCATGGGATCGAATCCCATGTCCGTCACTTTTAAAGCTGTCTATCTTATCGATCTCACTCTAACATTTCAGACTGTCTAAATAAATGTTGAATTACATAATTTAATGTAAAAAAATTGAATGAAGCGTCTGGATCTCACATTAGGATTTGGGCCTAACAGGGTACAATATCACATCCTCTGCCACACTCCCAGTCCTATTCCTTGTGAAGTGGAGCGGAGAGCGTAAGAGGAGCTTGTCAGATTCTGGTTCCCAGCCGTAGTTCTTTGTCCCAGCTGTGAGGGGTTTGATGGTTGGCTTAGTTCGGTCCATAATAACAACCTCTCCCCTTCGCTGCTGGGCCAGAGGTACTGTGTGCTGGGGGTCAAAGGGGAGGACTGCCAATACAGAGAGAACAGGGGACTAGTGTGTATCCACCAATGTGAGATCTGAGATGTGGAGATGCTATGACAGAGGGACACTGGGGTACGGAGGATTTCAATGTACACAGCATTCTTGTTATGATCTATTGAGGGCAACTTGTTCCACTCCTCACATCCCCTTGATTGTTTTGTCAGCCTGCAGCCTATGCCCTAATATAATGTCCTATTGTTGATTCTCTGTCAGAGTCAAACCCAAACTCAGCCTCCGCCCACCCCCCAGGGGGAATGAAGGTGGAAGTGTCTGTGTCTCAGCTGTACTGTATTTCCCTCCCTCTCCTCATTAATCCAAACCATTCTTCCAAACAAAGGGGTATTCTGCTGGATACAACACGCTGTGGCTCCTTGACAAGTTGTGAAAATAGCCAGCAAACACTCTTGCCTAGCTTCAGTGGAGGTGGGTGGTTGAAATCAGTTTCTTAAGGCAGACGGGTCGATGAAGACATCTCCCTCTTAGCGATGTGCTTTTACTCATGTCCAGTGTCTGTGCCAGAACACTCCTCTGTGTCTGGAGTGAGGACACGATGATTCACATAAATCCCCCACAAACCTACGCCAGCACTCGGCTCATCTGCCACACATCAGGGATTCTATTTTTTTTTTAAGTGTGCACATTTGAAGTTAGGGTTCAGCCCTCTGAAAGAAAGGTAATCAATGAGAAAATGTATTGGTACATTTCGGTGATACAACCAACATGTGAAACACCATCTGAGTTCAGAGTGTTTCAATTTTGTTACGTGCAGACAGTCAATAATTGTGAAAACAAGAGTACATTAAATGAGGCAAATATTTGGAATCATTGGAGAAACTACAAAACAAATCTTCAATCAAAGCTCTTTGTTATTCATTTATTTATTTGGTTTCCAAAGGAGATACGCTGCCACTTCAAAGCCGTTGATTAGCGCTCCAAAGCGTGTGTGAAATCACAATATATTTTGGGTTGCAGCCATGCGAGCGAGAGCGCTGCCTCCCTGGCCTGTTTCTGGGGGAGCAATAACAAGCCTGGAGGCTGCAGTCGCTCAGAGACATCAGAGCCCTGCTGCCCCGACTGCCCAGATCCCCCCTCTTTCTCCCTCTCCGTCCCTCTGTTTATTTAAGCTCAGACATAAAGTGGAGAGAGAGAGAGAGAAAGAAAAGAGAGAGAGGGAGAGGGAGAGAGAGTAGGGGATCTGACAGTAGTGGTTTTGATGGCCGGGGGCTGGAAACGATTTGGAACAGCGAATTTAATACAAATTCCTCCCAGCACAGCCATCTGCCCCACCGACCATTTATACCTCCCTACAACACCACCGCCCCTCCAACACCACCGCACCACCCAGCCTCCCAGCATGCCCGGCTGTCCATCAGGGCTGTCCGTCAAAATCTTGTAGCAGTTGATGCCCAGGGTCTGTGTACATAAGAGATGTGGGTTTTGATTTTTTAGACATTCGAGGAGTCAATCAACCCACAACGGTGAATGACAGCAAATATCCCCGCCGCAAGAATCTTGTTCCACTGTATCGTAGTGTGGATGTGGCCTGTACCTCCCTGAAGCGCTAAAATACTGCATGAGTCTTGCCACAGCGCTATTCAACTCAATTTAATTAGATTTATTAGACAATTTGAAAACATTCAGCCACATAAGTGGATACATAGCATTTAAAATCATTGAGGATGACAAAAAAAGGTTTTATAACTTATTCATTTTGTGGTCCACTGGTTTTGATTGTTCCTCATAAGTCCTACAACTTCTATTCAACTGCCTTAACGAGACTGTGTGGGATGTTTCGATGTTTCGATGTTTCGATTGATTTACCAGTTTAATCTTACCAGTTTAATTGGCTAGGAGTCCACACACCTGGTTTACTGACAAGCAACTGATTAAGAAGACCAGGATGAGAGGTAGCAGACCATAGAAATAGATTCAGATTATATTTCAGCAAACATAGTGACCCTTACAGAAAAGCTGCATACGTCCCCTGGCTTACTGTTTCAACCTGTCTGCCATTAGGCCATTGCTCATGCTGATTTGATCAAATAAGTAATTTGTGGTTAGGATTAGGTTTAGATCATACTTAGCAGTCATTATATGAAAGCAGCACAGAGCGCTTTAAGCCCGACATCGACTCTCCTTGGAAAGAGATACCCTATACTTTTCTGCACCATTGGCAAGCATGATTGGCCCCAGTTAGGACAATTACAGACAATTTTAATTACTTGAACAAATTGATGACTTGGTTTATATTAGCAGCTGTCCTCATTTTGATCTTATTGGTCCTCATCAGACGAGATGCCACTGTCATAGTATTTATTTAAATTTTATTTGATCTTTATTTAACTAGGCAAGTCAGTTAAGAACAAATTCTTATTTACAATGACGGCCTACCCCGGCCTATGCTAAGCCAATTGTGCGCCGCCCTATGGGATTCCCAATCACGGCCGGATTGTGATACAGCCTGGAATCAAAGCAGGGTCTGTAGTGACGCCTCCAGCACTGAAATGCAGTGCCTTAGACCGCTGTGTGTGGATGATGGGTGGAGGGTGGGGAAATGATTCTAGGGTTGGATATGTGTGTGTGTATGTGTGTGTCATAGTATGTCAGAGTGTGTGTGCAAGTCATTGTATGTTAGAGAGAGAGAGAGAGTGTGTGTGTGTCTATGTGTGTCTGAGGGTGTTGAGTCACATCCAGCGTTCGTCTGTAATCACCGTTGCCGTGGAGCTGCAGGTGTCCTCATTCCCCCTGTGATTCTGAGCCGTCTTTCTTTTCCCACGAAAATGCTTTCAACCAGCGTAGGGTTACTCCAAAGAAGCTAAGACATCTGAGAGATGCCAGGAATGTCTCTCTGCCCATCAAAGCCCATGCAGGACTCAGCCACTTTTTATATCAGCAATTAAAACAGAACAATAAGGAAGAGTGAGAGAGAGCGAGAGCGAGAGAGAGAAAGAAAGAGAGAAAGGGACAAAGGAGGTAAGAAGAAAAATGAAAATGTTGAGTAAAAGAGAGAGAGAGAGAGAGAGAGAGAGAGAGAGAGAGAGAGAGAGAGAGAGAGAGAGAGAGAGAGAGAGAGAGAGAGAGAGAGAGAGAGAGAGAGAGAGAGAGAGAGAGAGAGAGAGAGAGAGAATGAGAGAGAGAGAGAGAGGGAGAGAGAGAGAGAGAGAGAAAGAGAGACTGTGATGGTGTCAGCACCTGCTAAGGGTCCGTTTGCTGCCAGCGAAACAAAAAGAAAGATGGAGTATGATTTTCTACCCCCCTACTCTTTTTAATAAAGCCTCTTTAATAAGAGACTGACCCCCCTGTGAACCACTCCCTGCATCTGGATGTGGTTGTGGCGTTTAGCACCTTGCCAAGGCTGGAGAGAGAGAGGCGTAAATGCATGCTGATCTCTCTCCATGGTTTCTCTCAGTACTAACAGAAGCCCATGCCATGATGTGAACAAGTGGACCAGTACCTCTACGCACCTTTTCTCCCAGCTTGATACTGTAGATACAAACTGAACAAAAATATAAATGCAACATGTAAAGTGTTAGACCCATGTTTCATGAGCTGAAATAAAAGATCCCAGTAATTTCCCATACGCATAAAAAGCTTTTTTCTGTCAGATTTTGTGCACTAATTTGTTTACATCCCTGTTAGTGAGCATTTCTCCTTAGCCAAGAAAATCCATCCACCTGACAGGCATGGCATATCAAGAAGCTGATTAAACAGCATGATCCTTACACAGGTGCACCTTGTGCTGGGGACAATAAAATACCTCTCTAAAATGTGCAGTTTTGTCACACAACACAATGCCACAGATGTCTCAAGTTTTGAGGGAGTGTGCAATTGGCATGCTGACTGCAGGAATGTCCACCAGAGCTGTTGCCAGAGAATTGAATGTTCATTTCTCTACCATAAGCCGCCTCCAACGTTGTTTTAGAGAATTTGGCAGGACGTCCAACCGGCCTCACAACCACAGACCACGTGTAACCACGCCAGCCCAGGACCTCCACATACGGCTTCTTCACCAGCGGGATCATCTGAGACCAGCCACCCGGACAGCTGATGAAACTGTGGGTTTGCAAAACCGAACACTTTCTCCACAAACTTTCAGAAACCTTCTCAGGGAAGCTCATCTGCATGCTCATCGTCCTCACCAGGGTCTTGACCTGGCTGCAGTTCGGCGTCGTAACCCACTTCAGTATGGCGTTGTGTGGGCGAGCGGTTTGCTGATGTCATCGTTGTGGACAGAGTGCCCCATGATGGCGGTGGGGTTATGGTATGGGCAGGCATATGCTACGGACAATGAACACAATTGCATTTTATCGATGGCAATTTGAATGCATAGAGATACTGTGACAAGATCCTGAGGTCTATTTTCGTGCCGTTCATCCGCTGGCATCACCTCATGTTTCAGCATGATAATGCACGGCCCCATGTCGCAAGGATCTGTACACAATTTTCCCAGTTCTTCCATGGCCTGCACACTCACCAGACATGTCACCCGTTGAGCATGTTTGGGATGCTCTGGATCAACATGTACGATGGCGTGTTCCAGTTCCTGCTAATATCCAGCAACTTCGCACAGCTATTGAAGAGGAGTTGGACAACATTTCACAGACCACAATCAACAGCCTGATCAACTCTATGCGAAGGAGATGTGTCGTGCTGCATGAGGCAAATGGTGGTCACACCAGATACTGACTGGTTTTCTGATCCATGCCCCTACCTTTTTTTATTAAGATATCTGTGACCAACAGATGCATATCTGTATTACCAGTTATGTGAAATCCATAGATTAGGCCCTAATGAATGTATTTCAATTGATTGATTTCCTCATATGAACTGTAACTCAGTAAAATCTTTGAAATTGTTGCATGTTGTATTTATATTTTTATTCAGAGTATATTCACATCTATTTGGAAGAATACAAATGAATTATATATTTTTTGTTTTTGTGATGCGCTAGATCCATGCAGGTGATGTCCTAATGGTGCTTATACTGTATGGCCAGGAAGAGATGGAGATTCAAATCCTGTTTGAAGTATTTTTTAAAATCTGATTAAGACGATTTAAAACAATCTTAGCTTAGCATGTCAGTCAGATGCATTTTTATTAAGCTATATTCAAACTCAATCACAAGTAATGGTAACCATTAAAGAACACAAGGACAATGAGACAAAAAGACAGTAGACATTTTTATCAAATCAATATAATAATATAGCCTACAGAAATTACAGTAACATATTTAGTAAATGGAGTTTCATGCAGTCAGAAGCAGAAAACCCCCAACAAAAACAAAAAACAAATAACAACATGCCCACCATGATTACAGTACATGAAAGGTTAGTGAAGATTGGTTGAGTCGAGTCGCAATCCTCATCAGACGGACCTCCCTCTCTTCCCATTGGTTCCCTCAGAGTCTGAACTTCCTGGGCCAAGCTGATTTCCTTGTGATGCACTAGATCCATGCAGGTGATGTCATAATGGTGGCTATGTGGCCAAGGAGAGATTGAGTTTCAAATCCCAAAAATGTTACATTCCAAATCAAATACGTTTTTTGTCCTGTGTGGAGTGGTTCAAACAAGAAAAGTACAGGCAATAATGAACAGGACATACATTACAAAACAAAACTTCAAAAACGTAGAAATCACACCCGGTACATAGTAATACTGACTTTTTCAATCAACATCCCCCTCCTTTTCAAGTGTGCATAGTGATATTCTACACATACGAATAAGATGTTAGATTCCCATTCCCCAGTGTTGTGATATAATCCTATAAACAGAGCATGTAACATCTTTCAGGGCCATGCTTGATGATTTTGCACATTGTAACAAACATATGGAGCAAATAAATGTGATTTTACTGTGAAGCTCGAGCAGTTTCATTGGCGGCCTGGAAGATGTATTCTCCCAAAGACAAATCCAAAGTAATGTCCATAAAACCCTGTCACCGTGTTAGATTTACAACCAGACGTTTCAACTGATAACAACATTCATAAAGATTGATGTGTGTTTAAAGAGGGTAATGTTTGCTTGGCATATTGTTGTCATTGGGTCAGTGTAATATTGCTTCATAGTCCTCTCATGGACAAAAATGTAGTCAAATGTTATTTTTTATTCACACTGATGAATGTATCTCGGACTGCCCCCCAAGACACAAACACATCCAGACACACACACACAGAAACACACACACATAGACACTAACAGACACACAGACACAGACACAGACACACACACACACACACACACACACACACACACACACACACACACACACACACACACACACACACACACACACACACACACACACACACACACACACACACACACACACACACAAACACACAAATACACAAACACACACACACCACTCTGTAAAGAAGGCAGAAATAAAGATGGGAGTGGCCCAGAGAGGAGAGCAGTGTGCCCAGAGTCCTTCTTCAACTGTTTGCTCTGAAGGTCAGAGATAACTCTGTGAGAGCAAAGCTAAAATTGTTCTCACAAGGTATTGAGGAGAGACCACCACATGTTTCCAGGGGTCTCTTTTTAGAGAGAGCCTGGTCGAGAGCTCTTTCAAAACACTCGCTGTCCTCGTCATTATTTTTCAATCTGCACCTATTTATAGTGTAAGAATGCGGTACTTATACAAGCCAGGATGGGGTGTAGCGTACACCTTGGGGTTTTTGTGGCGTGTAAAAATTTGGTCCTCAGTACTGTACCACCTGTGCGTGCTGCTTTTTGTTCCAGTCTGACTTTGTTCAGTATGTTATTCAGTTGATGGTATTATTGTGGTGCCAAGTGGATCGTTAAGTTTGAGCATGATGCGAGCCACATCAATATGAGTGTTAATATTCAATTGATTTATTTAGTATAGAAGTGTCTGGCAAATGACCATATTATTATATCTAACCGACCAATGATGGCATTATAATTCGAGGTTAAATTAGGACTTTAAACTTGGTCCTGAACTTGGATACTTGGTTTGTTTTCAATACAAATCTATCATAGCATCATTGATGGCAGGTGGTACACCTCTGTTGATCCTATGCTCCATTGGGTTGGGTGTGACCTTGCTTGACAGAGCCAGAACCTTTTATGTTGGGCTTTCTCACTCACTCCCACTCTCTTTCCATCCCTCATTCCCTTTCTCCCTCCCTCTGTTGGCCTCCTCTCTTTCTCTGTGACTTGGGGAGCTCCCGATCGGCACATTGAGTGCGACCATGGTGCTACAGGCAACGGTAAAGCAGTCCAATAGCAATTACATGGCTGGCTCAGTGTGTGTGTGTGTCATTGCATGTTAGTGCGTGTGTGTGAGCGTGTGTGTGTCTTTCAATGTTAGCGTTTGTGTGTGTGTGTGTGAGAATGTGCATGAATGCGTGTGTGTGGGTTATTTTATGTTAGTGGGTGTGCGTTTGCGTGTGTGTGACTGATTGTGTGTATACATCAATGTGGCTTAAAGCACTTTACCATCTGGCAGTGCCACTTTACCCAGCAGCTTCAACGTTGCTGTTGGTGATATGGCTATACCTCTTCAGCAGCAGCTTTGTCCTGACTGCCTATAAACAGAATTCCTGCCTGATTTTACAGTTATTTCCTTCTCTTGGCTCTCCTCAACAGAATGTGGATAAGGAGGGGTGGTAGGATATTTGGGATCTGGGCTGGGAAGTGGAATGCACCCCTTCTCCATTATGATTGGCTGATACTGATCTAGACAGCACCATCACAATAAGGAGAACCCTGGCCCAACACGACTTCCTAATGTGGATGCAGTGCACCAGTCCCAACAGGACTTCCTAATATGGATGCCGTACACCAGTCATTCTATCAGGATCAGTACATTTCTTTGAAGTACATTTAGCACAAGGACTAATGGAAATCCCGTAATACCCAATACTTAGCGTATATCATCGAAAAGACGTATAAACAGAAAGCCACCCAAACTTTAGGGAAACAGCAGATGGCAAGAGAGTGTGGATGTTTTAAAGAACAGAGGGGTATGGATCAGTCTGCCAATTCCCCTCTCATCCCTTATACTGTAACAGTCATTAGGAATTCAATGCTGGTATATCCATCCATTCATCTTCTAGATATAAACGGAGACCACATCAATATTGAATGGTGCTCACAATTCCATATGGTCACATTGTTGGCCTTTGGATTCCGTGAGAGCAAGGGAATGGGTTTGATTGGCCGGTGCCCTCCTGCGATCCTGCAGAGATGGCTTTTTATTGGAGGGTTTTTGGGGGGAAGTAGGAAGTCCCTGTGGATGCTATAAAGGCTGCTCATATAAAAGGGTAATCCCTAGATAATTACAGGTGGGGTGCTGTGTACAGAGACTCAGACTGAGGGGGATGACCCTAAACCCAGTCTCGCCCCTCCTTTTTCCGCAATAGGTTGGTAAATGCTTGCGTAAAAAAAGGTGCATAAACTGCATTTATGTGCGTTTACCCTCCCTTCCACTACACCACTGGGCGAGAGATAAGCTAACACGCTACGGTATGGCTAGCTAACTCTTGCTATGGCTAGCTAACACATGCTATGGCTAGTTAACACATATTATGACTAGCTAATGCATGCTAGGGCTAGCTAACATGCTAGCTAAGTGGAGAATGATCCCACATTCAGCTGAAAGTTAAAATGTTAAAATGCTCATGTTTGACTGATTTATCATCTAGCCTACCTCCTCAAAGGATAGAGTTAGCTGTTTTAGTTGATGGTTTGACTTGAGTCGGTCATGGTCACGTGATGAATTAGCCCCGCCTGCAAACTTCAAAACCAGTGTCTGCCATCTGCCTAATAGGGAATTTCCTAATGGTCTAAGACGTTAGTTGCTCTCGTGGGAGACGGGAGTTCGTATCCTGCGTGTTACACCAGTCTATGATTTGAGTTAATGCTAATGTCCCTCCAGTTGGTGGTTTCACTCATTTTGCTAATAATAGTGTTTCTCCCTGTACTTTTCAGACTAGACATGTTGATATGGTCAGGCCCACTCCTCCTTTGTGACCAACATACCTCTGCATTTCTCAGTTGTGGTGAGCAAGGGAAATTCCCCACCATACCACACACAGTAACATAATAGGAGAGGAAACACCCCATCTTTCACCCACACACACACATGCCCACAAACACACACATATGAACGCATGCACACCACACACGCACGCATACACACACACACCACAGGAGGCTGGTGAGGAGAGGACTGCTCATAATAATGTATGGAATGGAGTGAATGGAATGGGATCGAACGTGATGTGTTTGAAACCATTCCATTTATTCAATTTCCATCCATTACTATGAGCCCGTCCTCCTCAATTAAGGTGCCACCAGCCGCCTGTGACACACACACACACACTCATACACACACACGCACTTCCCCCGCTCCCCGCAGAGTGCAAATTCACACCTCACAGGGATTGCTACCGCACCTCATGAGGAAGCCAAAACCCAAATCCCAAGGTGTAAGACTAGAAACTAGAGAGGGTGAATTGTTATACTGTATGCACAGGTGCAGAGGAGGGGTATGGGACTGAGGGGGCTGGGACAATGGGGACAGCTGTTGAGGTATGTAGCTATGGTACACAGGCTGGTGTGAGGGGTTTCTGGTGCACAAGCCATTTACAGGGGGGTTGGTGTGTATCACACATGGTAAGGGTCTGGGTTGGCTGTGACGCTTGTGGCAGGTGTCAAGTGGGGGGTATGAGTTGTGATACTTTATGTAGGGAAGCTGTGTGTTTGCGTGTCTGTGTGTGTGTGTGTGTGTATTTGTATTTGTATTTATTATGGATCCCCATTAGCTGCTGCCAAGGCAGTTATACATTAAGGCAGTTATACATTTTAAAAACATTACAATACATTCATAACAGATTTCAAAACATATTAAGTGTGTGCCCTCAGGCCTCTACTCTACTACCACATATCTATAACACAAAATCCATGTGTACATGTGTGTATAGTGCGTATGTTATTGTGTGTTTGCATGCATGTGTCTATGTTTGTGTTGCTTCACAGTCCCCGCTGTTCCATAAGGTGTATTTTTATCTGTTTTTTAAATCTAATTTTACTGCTGGCATGATTTATTTGATGTGGAATAGAGTTCCATGTAGTCATGGCTCTATGTAGTACTGTGTGCCTCCCATAGTCTGTTCTTGACTTGGGGACGGTGAAGAGACCTCTGGTGGCATGTCTTGTGGGGTATGCATGGGTGTCGGTTCATTCAACATGTCAATACCTCTCACAAATACAAGTAGTGATGAAGTCAATCTCTCCTCCACTTTGAGCCAGGAGAGATTGACATGCATAATATTAATGTTAGCTCTCTGTGTACATCCAAGGGCCAGCCGTGCTGCCCTGTTCTGAGCCAATTGCAAATTTCCTAAGTCCCTCTTTGTGGCACATGACCACACGACTGAATGGTAGTCCAGGTGCGACAAAACTAGGGCTTGTAGGACCTGCCTTGTTGATAGTGCTGTTAAGAATGCAGAGCAGCACTTTATTATAGACAGACTTCTCCCGATCCTAGCTACTGTTGTGTCAATATGTTTTGACCATGACAGTTTACAATCCAGGGTTACTCCAAGCAATTTAGTTTCCTCAACTTGCTCAATTTCCACATTATTCATTACAAGATTTAGTTGAGGTTTAGGGTTTGGTAAATGATTTGTCCCAAATACAATGCTTTTAATTGAAATATTTAGGACTAACTTATTCCTTGCCACCTATTCTGAAACGAACTGCAGCTCTTTGTTAAGTGTTTCTGTCATTTCAGTCGCTGTGGTAGCTGACGTTTATAGTGTTGAGTCATTCGCATACATAGACACACTAGCTTTACTCAAAGCTAGTGGCATGTCGTTGATAAAGATTGAAAAAAGTAAGGGGCCTAGACAGCTGCCCTGGGGAATTCCTGATTCTACCTGGATTTGGTTGGAGAGGCTTCCATTAAAGAACACCCTCTGTGTTCTGTTAGACAGGTAACTCTTTATTCACAATATAGCAGGGAGTGTAAAGCCATAACACATAAAAATGTCCAGCAATAGACTATGATCGATAATGTCAAAAGCCGCACTGAAGTCTAACAAAACAGCCCCCACAATCTTTTTATCATCAATTTCTCTCAGCCAATCATCACTCATGTGTGTGTGTGTGTGTGTGTGTGTGTGTGTGTGTGTGTGTGTGTGTGTGTGTGTGTGTGTGTGTGAAAGAGAGATACAGTGGGGAGAACAAGTATTTGATACACTGCCGATTATGTAGGTTTTCCTACTTACAAAGCATGTAGAGGTCTGTAATTTTTATCATAGGTACACTTCAAGTGTGAGAGACGGAATCTAAAATCAAAAATCCAGAAAATCACATTGTATGATTTTTAAGTAATTCATTTGCATTTTATTGCATGACATAAGTATTTGATACATCAGAAAAGCAGAACTTAATATTTGGTACAGAAACCTTTGTTTGCAATTACAGAGATCATACGTTTACTGTTGGTCTTGACCAGGTTTGTACACACTGCAGCAGGGATTTTGGCCCACTCCTCCATACAGACCTTCTCCAGATCCTTCAGGTTTCGGGGCTGTCGCTGGGCAATACAGACTTTCAGCTCCCTCCAAAGATTTTCTATTGGGTTCAGGTTTGGAGACTGGCTAGGCCACTCCAGGACCTTGAGATGCTTCTTACGGAGCCACTCCTTAGTTGCCCTGGCTGTGTGTTTCGGGTCGTTGTCATGCTGGAAGACCCAGCCACGACCCATCTTCAATGCTCTTATTGAGGGAAGGAGGTTGTTGGCCAAGATCTCGCGATACATGGCCCCATCCATCCTCCCCTCAATATGGTGCAGTCGTCCTGTCCCCTTTGCAGAAAAGCATCCCCAAAGAATGATGTTTGCACCTCCATGCTTCACGTTTGGGATGGTGTTCTTGGGGTTGTACTCATCCTTCTTCTTCCTCCAAACACGGCGAGTGGAGTTTAGACCAAAAAGCTCAATTTTTGTCTCATCAGACCACATGACCTTCTCCCATTCCTCCTCTGGATCATCCAGATGGTCATTGGCAAACTTCAGATGGGCCTGGACATGCGCTGGCTTGAGCAGGGGGACCTTGCGTGCGCTGCAGGATTTTAATCCATGACAGCGTAGTGTGTTACTAATGGTTTTCTTTGAGACTGTGGTCCCAGCTCTCTTCAGGTCATTGGCCAGGTCCTGCCGTGTAGTTCTGGGCTGATCCCTCACCTTCCTCATGATCATTGATGCCCCACGAGGTGAGATCTTGCATGGAGCCCCAGACCGAGGGTGATTGACCGACATCTTGAACTTCATTAATTTTCGAATAATTGCGCCAACAGTTGTTGCCTTCTGACCAAGCTGTTTGCCTATTGTCCTGTAGCCCATCCCAGCCTTGTGCAGGTCTACAATTTTATCCCTGATGTCCTTACACAGCTCTCTGGTCTTGGCCATTGTGGAGAGGTTGGAGACAGGTGTCTTTTATACAGGTAACGAGTTCAAACAGGTGCAGTTAATACAGGTAATGAGTGGAGAACAGGAGGGCTTCTTAAAGAAAAACTAACAGGTCTGTGAGAGCCGGAATTCTTACTGGTTGGTAGGTGATCAAATACTTATGTCACGCAATAAAATGCAAATGAATTACTTAAAAATCATACAATGTGATTTTCTGGATATTTTTTTTTGATTCCGTCTCTCACAGTTGAAGTGTACCTATGATAAAAATTACAGACCTCTACATGCTTTGTAAGTAGGAAAACCTGCAAAATTGGCAGTGTATCAAATACTTGTTCTCCCCACTGTATATAGAAGTATTCATCCCCCTTGCCGTTTTTCCTATTTTGTTGCATTACAACCTGTAATTTAAATACATTTTTATTTGGATTTCATGTAATGGACATACACATACTAGTCCAAATTGGTGAAGTGAAATGAAAAAAAGAACTTGTTTAAAAAAATTCTAAACAATAAATAACGGAAAAGTGGTGCGTGCATATGTATTCATCCCCTTTGCTATGAATCCCATAAATAAGATCTGGTGCAACCAATTACCTTCAGAAGTCACATAATGAGTTAAATGAGTTAAAAACGGCCGTGTAGCTCAGTTGGTAGAGCATGGCGCTTGCAACGCCAGGGTTGTGGGTTCGATTCCCACGGGGGGCCAGCATGAAAAAAAAAAAAAAAAATTATGCACTCACTAACTGTAAGTTGCTCTGCTAAATAACTAAAATGTAAAATGTAAATGTTAAATAAAGTCCACCTGTGTGCAAGCTAAGTGTCACATGATCTGTCACATGATCTCAGTATATATACACCTGTTCTGAAAGGCCCCAGAGTCTGCAACACCACTAAGCAAAGGACCACCACCAAGCAAGTGGCACCATGAAGACCAAGGAGCTCTCCAAACAGGTCAGGGACAAAGTTGTGGAGAAGTACAGATCAGGGTTGGGTTATAAAAAAATATCAGAAACTTTGAACATCCCACGGAGCACCATTAAATCCATTATTAAAAAATGGAAAGAATATGGCATCACAACAAACCTGCCAAGAGAGGGCCACCCACCAAAACTCACGGACCAGGCAAAGAGGGCATTAATCAGAGAGGCAACAAAGAGACCAAAGATAACCCTGAAGGAGCTGCAAAGCTCCACAGCGGAGATCGGAGTATCTGTCCATAGGAACACTTTAAGCCGTACACTCCACAGAGCTGGGCTTTACGGAAGAGTGGCCAGAAAAAAGCCATTGCTTAAAGAAAAAAATAAGCAAACACGTTTGGTGTTCGCCAAAAGGCATGTGGGAGACTCCCCAAACATATGGAAGAAGGTACTCTGGTCAGATGAGACTAAAATTGAGCTTTTTGGCCATCAAGGAAAACGCTATGTCTGGCGCAAACCCAAACACCTCTCATCACCCGGAGAACACCAACCACAGTGAAGCATGGGGGTGGCAGCATCATGCTGTGGGGATGTTTTTCATCGGCAGAGACTGGGAAACTGGTCAGAATTGAAGGAATGATGGATGGCGCTAAATACAGGGAAATTCTTGAGGGAAACCTGTTTCAGTCTTCCAGAGATTTGAGACTGGGACGGAGGTTCACCTTCCAGCAGGACAATGACCCTAAGCATACTGCTAAAGCAACACTCGAGTGGTTTAAGGGGAAACATTTAAATGTCTTGGAATGGCCTAGTCAATGCCCAGAACTCAATCCAATTGAGAATCTGTGGTATGACTTAAAGATTGCTGTACACCAGCGGAACCCATCCAACTTGAAGGAGCTGGAGCAGTTTTGCCTTGAAGAATGGGAAAAAATTCCAGTGGCTAGATGTGCCAAGCTAATAGAGACATACCCCAAGAGACTTGCAGCTGTAATTGCTGCAAAAGGTGGCTCTACAAAGTATTGACTTTGGGGGAGGGGGGTGAATAATTATGCACGCTGAAGTTTTCTTTTTTTTGGTCTTATTTCTTGTTTGTTTCACAATAAAACATATTTTGCATCTTCAAAGTGGTAGGCATGTTGTGTAAATCAAATGATACAACCCCCCCCAAAAAACCTCAATTTTAATTTCAGGTTGTAAGGCAACAAAATAGGAAAAATGCCAAGGGGGGTGAATACTTTCGCAAGCCACTGTATGTGCTGAAGGTGTGTAGTGTTGACAAGCTGATGAATGTGCTCTCACACCAGACAGGCTCGGCCATGTGTCTCAGAGATTATTTTCTGAGGACAGTGGTGTACGATTGTCCCTGTGGCAGGAACAACTGGGATCATCCTTCATAAAACCACGATTCTACCGTAACACTGTCAGATGAACCGATGTGGATGTGGTGGAGGAGTCAGGCGCAGGACACAGAGGCTTCGTCCAACAGACTTTACTAGTCAAAAGTGCAAAAATACAATACACGGCCTCGAAATAAACAGAGGCGAGTGAATACGTACACAATGCGTAAACACTCAACAAACAAACAGAGCGTCAACACGCAGCTCCGAAATACAGGCAGACAACAACACACAATCTAACCAATACAAAACAGGGAACTTATAGGACACGTAATCAGAACACAAACAGACACAGGTGTACAAGACAGACCAAAGCAATCACACCACGAAACATTCAACGGTGGCAGCTAGTACTCCGGGGACGGCGAACGCCGAAGCCTGCCCGAACCAGGAGGAGGAGCAGTCTCGGCCGAAACCGTGACAGTATCCCCCCCCTTGACGTGCGGCTCCAGCCGTGCGCCGACCCCGGCCTCGGGGACGGCCAGGAGGACGCGGACCCGGGCGCGTGGGATGCCCACGGTGGAACTCAGTCAGGAGGGATGGATCTAGGATGTCCCTCCTAGGCACCCAGCACCGTTCCTCCGGACCGTACCCCTCCCACTCCACGAGATACTGGAGACCACTCATCCGGCGCCTCGAGTCCAAGATGGTCCGGACCCTGTACGCCGGGGCCCCCTCGATGTCCAAAGGGGGCGGAGGGGTCTCTCCTATCTCATCTTCTTGGAGTGGGCCAGCTACCACCGGCCTGAGAAGAGACACATGGAACGAGGGGTTAATATTCTTGTACTCAATAGGCAGTTGTAACCTGTAACACACTTCATTCAATCTTCTCAGGACTTTAAAGGGCCCCACAAACCGCTGACCCAGCTTCTGGCAGGGCAGGCGGAGGGGCAGGTTTCGAGTCGAGAGCCAGACTCGATCTCCCGGTGCGTACACCGGTCCCTCACTGCGGTGGCGATCGGCGCTCGCCTTTTGTTGACGGATGGCCCGCTGCAGATGGACATGGGCAGCGTCCCACGTCTCCTCCGAGCGCCGAATCCACTCGTCCACCGCAGGGGCCTCGATCTGGCTCTCGTGCCACGGTGCCAGGACCGGCTGATACCCTAAAACACACTGGAAAGGTGTTAAATTGGTGGAGGAGTGGCGGAGAGAGTTCTGGGCCATCTCTGCCCAGGGGATATACCTAGACCACTCCTCCGGCCGGTCCCGGCAATAGGACCTCAGAAACCTACCCACATCCTGGTTGACTCGTTCAACCTGCCCATTGCTCTCTGGGTGGTACCCCGAGGTAAGGCTCACCGAGACCCCCAAGCGTTCCATGAACGCCCCCCAGACTCTGGAGGTGAACTGGGGACCTCGGTCAGACACAATATCCTCGGGGACCCCATAGTGCCGGAACACGTGGGTAAATAGGGCCTCGGCGGTCTGTAGGGCAGTAGGGAGACCCGGCATTGGGAGGAGACGACAGGCCTTGGAGAACCGATCCACAACGACCAAAATGGTGGTATTCCCCTGGGAAGGGGGTAGGTCGGTTACAAAATCCACCGAGAGGTGGGACCATGGTCGTTGTGGAACGGGCAGGGGATGTAACTTACCCCTGGGCAAATGTCTAGGCGCCTTACACTGGGCGCACACCGAGCAGGAGGAGACATAAACCCTCACATCCTTAGCTAACGTTGGCCACCAGTATTTCACGCTAAGGCAGTGCACTGTCCGGCCAATACCTGGATGTCCAGAGGAGGGTGATGTATGAGCCCAATAAATAAGACGATCACGAACCTCGAGCGGAACGTACGTCCGCCCCACAGGACACTCGGGGGGAGTAGGGTCAGTACGCAGTGCCCGCTCGATTTCCGCATCGACCTCCCATACCACCGGAGCCACCAGACAAGACTCCGGCAGTATGGAAGTAGGCTCAATGGCCCTCTCCTCTGTGTCATACCGCCGGGACAGGGCGTCTGCCTTACCGTTCTGGGACCCTGGGATGTATGTGATCTTAAAAACAAACCGGGTCAGGAACATGTTCCACCTAGCCTAACGAGGGTTCAATCTCCTAGCTGCCCGGATGTACTCCAGGTTACGGTGATCAGTCAGAATGAGGAAACGGTGTTGAGCCCCCTCAAGCCAATGCCTCCACACCTTTAGGGCCTGGACTACAGCTAACAGCTCCTTGTCCCCAACGTCATAATTGCGCTCCGCCGAGCTGAGCTTCTTGGAGTAGAACGCACAGGGGCGGAGCTTAGGTGGCGTGCCGGACCGTTGTGACAGGACTGCCCCAATACCGGTCTCGGACGCGTCTACTTCTACTTGGAATGGTAAAGAGGGATCCGGATGCGCCAGCACCGGGGCCGAGGTGAACAGGTTCTTTAGTTTGACAAATGCCCTGTCCGCCTCAGCTGACCACTGCAAACGAACCGGACCCCCCTTTAGCAGGGACGTAATGGGAGCTGCAACCTGTCCAAAGCCCCGGATAAACCTCCGGTAGTAATTAGCAAAACCCAAGAACTGCTGCACCTCTTTTACAGTGGTTGGAGTATGCCAATTACGCACGGCCGACACACGGTCTACCTCTATCTCCACACCAGACGCGGACAACCGGTAACCCAAAAAGGAGACGGACTCCTGGAAGAACAGGCATTTCTCTGCCTTGACATACAAGTCATGCTCCAACAGTCTTCTCAACACTCGGCGCACCAGGGCTACATGCTCGGCTCGTGTAGAAGAGTACACTAGGATGTCGTCGATGTACACTACCACACCCTGCCCATGCATGTCCCGGAAAATCTCGTCAACAAAGGATTGGAAGACTGAAGGAGCATTCATTAACCCGTATGGCATGACGAGATACTCGTAATGACCCGAGGTGGTGCTAAATGCCGTTTTCCATTCATCCCCCTCCCTAATGCGCACCAGATTGTACGCGCTCCTGAGATCCAACTTTGTGAAGAACTGCGCTCCACGTAATGATTCTGTCATAGTCGCAATCAGTGGAAGAGGGTAACTGTACTTAACCGTGATCTGATTGAGACTACGGTAATCAATACACGGGCGCAAACCCCCGTCCTTCTTCTTCACAAAGAAGAAACTCGAGGAAACCGGGGAAGTGGAGGACCGTATGTATCCCTGTGCCAAGGACTCGGCTATGTAAGTCTCCATAGCCGCAGTCTCCTCTTGAGACAGGGGATACACACGGCTCTGCGGAAGTGCCGCTCCTGTTTGGAGATTTATCGCACAGTCCCCCTGTCTATGAGGTGGTAGCCGTGTTGCCCTCGTTTTGCTGAACACAAGTGCTAAGTCCTCATACTCAGGGGGAATGCGCATTGCGGGCACTTGGTTCGGACTCTCTACCGAGGTCGCCCCTAAGGAAACACCTAGACATTTCCCTACACACTGGGCAGACCACTCCATAAGAGCCTTCTGTTGCCACGCAATGGTAGGATCATGGGCGCTTAACCAGGGAAGCCCCAGCACCACGGGGTACGCAGGAGAGTCAATCAGATAAAACTGAATGATCTCCTCATGACCCCCCTGCGTCGTCATATTAAGTGGTGCTGTGACTTCTCTGATCAGCCCCGACCCCAACGGCCGGCTGTCTAGGGCGTGGACAGGAAAGGGGGCTTCTACCGGCCGAAGGGGAATTCCTAACCTATCACAAAATGTACGATCAATAAAATTCCCAGCTGCGCCTGAATCTACTAGCGCCTTATGCTGGGAATGAGGTGCCACCTGTGGAAATCTCACAGGAATACTCATGTGACCAACAGAGAGCTCTGGGTAAGTGGGGCGCCTACTCACCTGAAATGACTCCCCAGTGCGTGACCTGTTATCCCCTCTCCCAGGAGACCCTCCCCAGCACCTGGCCGCGGTGTGTCCTCCACGGCCACAGTTGGTGCAGGGGATGGCCCCCCTCGGGTTCTCTCTCCTCCTCTCTCTAGCGCCAGCACCCCCGAGCTCCATGGGAACCGGCTCGGAGGTGCTGGAGGGTGGAATGGACGACCCCCACTCGGGACGTCCGCGGGTAGCCAGCAGGGTGTCGAGACGGATGGAGATGTCCACCAACTGGTCGAAGGATAGGTTGGTGTCCCTGCAGGCCAGCTCACGACGAACGTCCTCTCGTAGGCTACACCGGTAATGGTCGATGAGGGCCCTCTCATTCCACCCCGCATCCGCCGCTAGAGTCCGGAACTCCAGGGCGAACTCCTGTGCGCTCCTCTTCCCCTGTCGGAGGTGGAACAGACGCTCCCCCGCCGCCTTTCCCTCAGGTGGGTGATCGTAGACAGCCCTGAAGCGGCGGGAGAACTCCGCGTAGGTGATGGTAGCGGCGTCTATTCCCCTCCATTCGGCGTTGGCCCACTCCAACGCCTTGCCGGATAGACAGGAGATGAGGGCGGAGACGCTCTCGTATCCCGAGGGCGCTGGGTGTAGGGTAGCCAGGTAAAGTTCCACCTGCAGGAGGAACCCCTGACACCCGGCTGCAGAACCGTCATATGCCCTTGGGAGCGAGAGCCGAATGCCCCTGGGTTCCGGTGCTGAGAGAGGAGGACTGGCCGTTGGTGATGGGATGGTGTAAGAAGACGTGGGCACCTCCCCAGTAACCAACCGGCGCAGAGTGTTGGACACCTCGTCCATGGCGGACCCAAGTTGCCGGATCATGGTGTCCTGATAGCTGATCCGTTCCTCCAGCGACTTGGGTGTCGCAGCTGCTCCTGCTGACTCCATAGTTGGTGTGTTGTTCTGTCAGATGAACCGATGTGGATGTGGTGGAGGAGTCAGGCGCAGGACACAGAGGCTTCGTCCAACAGACTTTACTAGTCAAAAGTGCAAAAATACAATACACGGCCTCGAAACAAACAGAGGCGAGTGAATACGTACACAATGCGTAAACACTCAACAAACAAACAGAGCGTCAACACGCAGCTCCGAAATACAGGCAGACAACAACACACAATCTAACCAATACAAAACAGGGAACTTATAGGACACGTAATCAGAACACAAACAGACACAGGTGTACAAGACAGACCAAAGCAATCACACCACGAAACATTCAACGGTGGCAGCTAGTACTCCGGGGACGGCGAACGCCGAAGCCTGCCCGAACCAGGAGGAGGAGCAGTCTCGGCCGAAACCATGACAAACACACATTTTAGGTACTGGGATGTGGTTGGGTATGATACTATATTTATCTGTGGACATTCCTTTTTGCCACCCAAAATCACAGTCATACCACACACTTATTCACAAAGTGTCTGAGAGTTGGAGTGATCTAGGATGTTTGCCTTTTAAATGAATGATGATGAATAACAGGGGAGATCTGATTCTAGATCAGCACTCATACTCTGGCTGCGTTTAGACAGACAGCCGAAATATTTCCACTAATTGGTCTTTTGAACAATCACATCAGATCTTTTCACATCAGATCTTTCTCAGAGCTGATCGGATTGGTCAAAAGACCATTTATTGAAAAAAATATCTGAATTGGGCTGCCTGTCTAAACGCAGCCTCTGAGACGCTTTATGAATACAGGCCTGGTATCTAATCTTAAGTGCTCTGACCATGTCATCTAAATTGCCCTGAGGGGATCAATAAAGTTATATTTAATTGAGTTGAAAAGGATCTGAAAATATTGGGGAAATAACCGAATGCTAGATCGGTTCCACATTGGGGGGAAAGTAGATTCCAATAGATAGGAGAGTACATTTTCTGTCTGAGTATTCCCAAAAAGTACTGGAGGCTAAGTGAAATCGACCCTAATTCCCTGGAATGCCGCTTCCGCCTGAATACGGTGAAAAAGAGAGCCTTATTGTGATAGTGGGAGATTGGCCTGGTGGTCTCAGGTAGGAATAATTAAAAGAAAACTGGGAGAGTTCCCAAAGGACAGGCTCACCTCCCACCAACCACCCACAGTTCATTACCACTGACTGACACAGGCTTGTGTCCCACATGGCACCCTTTCCCTTTATAGTGCACTACATTTGTCCAGGCCCCATACGGCTCTGGTCAAAGTAGGGCACTATACAAGGAATAAAGTGTTATCTGGGACGCAGCAGCAGTTATTCACCCTCAGGAACACATACCTTACCTGGGGAAATAAGGGTTAAAAAAACATATTTTTGGAGACACCCCTGGGGTGTGTGTGTGTGTATGTGTTTTTGGTTTTACTATCCTTGTGGGGACCACATTTTGCCAGTCCCCACAAGGAAAAAGGCTATTTCAGGCTTAAGGGTTAGATTTAGGGTTAGGGTTACAATTAGGGTCAGGGTTAGCGGTTTGGGGTTAAGGTTAGGGTTAGGGTTAGGTTAAGGGTTATGGTTATGGTTAGGGAATAATAGGATTTTGAATGGGAATAAATTGTTTGGTCCCCACAAGAATAGTAAAACAAACATGTTTGTTTGTGTGTGTGTGTGTGTGTGTGTGTGTGTGTGTGTGTGTGTGTGATTGTGTATATATATTTAGGCGGGCAGAGAGGAATATTTAGACAGAGACAAGTTGAAATTCAGGGTAAGGGGAAGGAGTAGATAATGAAAGGTTTAGAAGAGAGAAAGACAAAGTGGTGTGTGTATGATTTGGGAAGGGGGCGGGTGACCTACAGACAACCAAAGTGAAAGGTCACGAAGGGGGGACACATAAGGGAGTGGCGCGGTGGATAGGAGGATGTATGTACATGACGGACACAGGGTCATAGACACAGGGTCATAGACACAGAGTCATAGATAGAGAGAGAGCCAGTGAGAGAAACTGAGGTAGACTTGGGAAGAGGGTGGAGTGAGGTGTGTGGGGGGGGGTTGATCGTGGAGGGGCAGGAGGGTAACTAGGAGAGGAAGGAGAAAGGCCAGCCTGTAATAAGGGCTGAAGCGACTGCAGACAGAGAGCCAGCTGCACGAGCCCTTTCCAACCAGGGTTTTACGAACAGGCTCAGGTGTGCCTCTCTTAATGGTCTTTACAGGCCTGAAGATGCATTTAATGAGTCCGGCTGGCCCCCCACACCTCCCCCCATTTGGGGGTGAGGAGGAGGAGGTGGTGGGGAGGTAGAGGTTCTGGGAGATAAAGAGAGCAGTATCATTGCAAAAAGGGCCAGAAATATCTAAAGATCAAAAGGAAAGAAAATGACAGATCTTAAACTGTCTCCTTCACTAGATGTAGTCATAGCCTCTGTACTAAACAGAGCATAGCTCTACAAGTTATTGACTTACTATATGGATGAGAATCTTCAGTCTTCCTGTTTAATAAAGTAATGAATATAATGTTATAATGTTACTGTGGCCAATTTACCCAGGACTTTCACCTGAAGATTTACTTAGATCAGATTGTCTAAATGGAGATATCAATTTGATTCAGATTGTTCTGTTACTAGTGGGCAGTATGGGGGTGAATGTGGAGATTGTGTGAGCGCATGTGTGTGTGTAGACTATCTGGAAATGCCATAGAGTATAAAACAGTGGGTGAAGGACCCTGGGTGACTTTCACTGCCTCTCTGAGTTGCCACCTGGGCTGCAGCTGTCCGGGGGTTGGTGCAGCGCTGTGGTAGCGTTGTGGTAGCGTTGTGGTAGCGTTGTGGTAGCGTTCCTGCAGTCGACGGGTGAGGAAAGGCAGGCAGGTGATGGTGGCAACAGCAGTGTAGTCTCTATCTCGCCCTCTCCGTCTGTATTTGTGCTCCCGGTGCTGGGTAGCCCACAAGCATGTGTGCGGCTGTGGGGCTGATTTCCCCCTATGGGCGGAGGCCATTTAGGTTTCCCTGGTCTAACTGTGGTTCACTACCATGGGAGAAAGGCTCTGAGGCAGAGACAGCAGTAACCCTTGTGGTACATGATATTAAAGACAAATAAACGTGGGCAAGAAGGAACCCATCTAACAATTCTAGGGAGAGATAACATTTTTGTAACGTTACCCGTAATGTTCCCCTGACGTTTGAGCGTCCAGTTTTCTGTTAGTTAGGGAAACATTGTATGCACACTATATATACAAAGGTATGTGGACACCCATTCAAATGAGTAGTTTCGGCTATTTTAGCCACACCCGTTGCTGACAGGTGTATAAAACCGAAGCACAGCCATGCAATCTCCATAGACAAACATTGGCAGTAGAATGGCCTTACTAAAGAGCTAAGTGACTTTCAACATGGCACCGTCATGTATGCCCTGCTAGAGCTGCCCCGGTCAACTAGTGCTGTTATTGTGAAGTGGAAATGTCTAGAAGCAACAACGGCTCAGCCGCGAAGTGGTATGCCACACAAGCTCACAGAACGGGACCGCCGAGTGGTGAAGCGTGTAGTGCATAAAAATCGTCTGTCCTCGGTGGCTAAACTTACTACCGAGTTCCAAACTGCTTCTGGAAGCAACGTCAGCACAATAATTGTTCGTCGGGAGCTTCATGAAATGGGTTTCCATGGCAGAGCAGCCACACACAAGCCTAAGATGACCATGTGCAATGCCAAGTGTCGGCTGAAGTGGTGTAAAGCTCGCCACCATTGGACTCCGGAGCAGTGGAAACGCACGCGTTCTCTGGAATGATAAATCACGCTTCACCATCTGGCAGTCCGACGGACGAATCTGGGTTTGGCGGATGCCAGGAGAACGCTACCTGCCCCAATGCATAGTGCCAACTGTAAAGTTTGGTGGAGGAGGAATAATGTTCTGGTGCTGTTTCTCATGGTTCGGGCTAGGCCCCTTAGTTCCAGTGAATAAAAATCTTAATGCTACAGCATACAATGACATTCTAGATGATTCTGTGCTTCCAACTTTGTGGCAACAATTTGGGGAAGGCCCTTTCCTGTTTCAGCATGACAACGCCCCCGTGCACAAAGCGAGGTCCATACAGAAATGGTTTGTCTAGATTGGTGTGGAAGAACTTGACTGGCCTGCACAGAGCCCTGACCTCAACCCCATCAAACAGCTTTGTGATGAATTGGAACACCGACTGCGAGCCATGCCTTATCGCCCAAGATCAATGCCTGACCTCACTAATGCTCTTGTGGCTGAATGAAGCAAGTCCCCTCAGCAATGTTCCAACATCTAGTGGAAAGCCTTCCCAGAAGAGTGGAGGCTGTTGTAATAGCAAAGGGGGGACCAACTCCATATTAATGCCCGTGATTTTGGGCGGAGATGTTCGACAAACAGGTGTTCACATACTTTTGGTAATGTAGTGTATGTTAGCATGTTTTGGCGTTAGAGTTAGGAGAACATTCCGTTAAAGGACATTTCCACACCAAACCACTCATTCCTATAATATCCAGTGTTACATAACACTAATATGTGAGAACAATATTTTTTGTAAATTAATGTTTCATTTTGTCGTTATAATAAAGTTGGTTGCAACATGTGAAAATTGTTGTGGAAATCTGTTGCAGCTCAAGTTGACTACAAAACCCACAATGCAATGCTCTCTCTATGGGCTGGCTGTCTACCTAGCTAGCTAGCTAGCAAACGTAGCTACACACAATAATATCAAAGTCAATATCAGCATGTGAAGTAGCTAATTAGCTGTAAAATTGCCTCAACAAACTGCACAATCAATTTAGGAGTCTACAATCTCACCATGTTCAAACTGCAGATCGATGTGCCTCACAGAGTGGAATATGACATTCGCAACAGCACCATGCAATGCACCCTGGACTGAAGAGGCAGACAAATAGGAGAAATGTGTTAGATCATCTGTTAAAAAAAAATATTCTCGAGGTAGAAATATCACAAAAATATTATCAATGGCTCATTCGAGAGAAGACAACGAGTTTTGACATCGGCCAGTATTGAAATCTGACATGTATGATTGACATTTTCGCGATATTAAAATCGTATTCCTAGTAGCCCTTTCCTGCAGTCAAATGACCTAATGGCCTCATGGGTGGAATGTTATGAATGTTTTTCATACTTTCATAATTAATAAACGTAATTTATTTTTTTACGTAGAAAATCCGGTGTTTCTATATCAACCAGTTTTGTTATTTTTCAGTTTTCTGTGATGTATATCAAGTGTAATATTGGGATGCAAACTCAAAATGGAATATATTTCAACTCTATATCTGACATGGTGTCTTCTTTTACAGGTGTCTTCTGTTTTTAAGCCCATAACCATGTGTGTGAGATGTATACTTTTGTTTCAAAGTAGATTTGTTTAAGACTACCGAAAAACACTCTGTGTGACCCTGATTTAGCCCACTGTAGTAAAAAGTTATCATTAATATCTTATATTCTGAGAACATGGCAACCATGTTCTATGTATGTTTGGTGTGACGTTGATGGAAAAATTATCCTAACCCTCAGAAAACTGGACACATTAATGTTCTTGCAACGTCCATGAAATGTTTCTAGAAAGTTAATATCTTACTGTATATTTTTAGAAAATGGCAACCATGTTCTGTGTATGTTTGGTGTGACGTTGATGGAATATATTCCTAACCCTCAGAAAAATCGACAATTGAACATTCTTGCTACGTTCCAATGAAACGTGTCCAGAACATTAATATTTTATATTCTGAGAACATGTTAACCACGTTCTGGGTAAGTTAATTTGACATTAAGGGAATGGTCTCTTGGAAACAGTCCTTGCACATCACTAGAACATTCTTATGAAGACAATAGGTAATGACCTAATGAGACTTAAGGGAGCGTTCTCTAAAGTTGTGGGAATGTTTGTTGTTAGCTGGGAAGGGACCCTAGACTGTACAAAGGGTGAGGTGAGAAGGTTGCTGAGCTAGGTACTGAGGATTTGTAATGGTGTTGTTAGGGGTCCAATCAAACGTCAATTGATTGAAGATATCTCAGACCAATAATAATGTAATCAACAGTAATATAACATTTGGGGAGATTTTTATTTATTTTACGAAACTGTTTCCCTTGCATAAGACAGGAAGAAGTATGTTCCTGTGCTGAACATATAACTTTTTTAGTACTCAAATTCACAGTCTCTGTCATCTAAAGTTTCATAACGGTGTCTAACCGTTCCAAGTCAAACAAAATCGCTCCAAGCAAATCACTTTCCATCTCCATCTCACTATCCATCTCTCTCTCTATTTCTCTCCCACTCTTTCTCTCTCTCCTTCCCTTCAAGTCTCTCTTACTCTCTCTCTCTGGAGTCCCAGGCTCCATCAAATGTATGTCTTCCTTAGGGAGAGGTTACCTCTCAGGTATAAAACCGTGTGTGTGCACGCTCTTGTAACTTTCCATCTTTCTGGGTCCGTCGGCGGAGAACCAGATGGCCGCGTAATTGAAAGCATGTGGCGGCAGTTAAAGACGATGAGAAAAATGAGAGAACGCATGCATTATGGCGAGAAGAAATGTAAAAATAGTCTGCCGACAAAGCCATGTGATTATACAGGCTAATCTCTTGTTTTCGGGGCATTAGCAATACACATCAATAATGGCAAGAGTATACACTAACAGGGCTCAAAAGAACAGTTGATGGAGAAATGGTCGGAATCAACGTTTTTTGGGCCCCTGAGATGTCCTGCTGATTTGTGTTATTGGCAACAGAATGTAAAGAAGAATAACGGGTCATTAAAAGACAGGAATAAGGGTGGAGGAAAGGGATTTTCTCTTGATTTGCAATAAATGCACACTCATTGCTAGTAGATAGGGTAAAATATAAATTACTGCTTACTAATAATGTAGCCAAAGGGCCTACTCTGAATGACAAATACCTCAACCTAATAGTCATACTGTTCATTCTTTGAGAACTGCTAATTTACAATGCACGAATCAACAGAATTTGGCATAAAAAATATGATTTTAAACGTGAAATACAAGGCTGCTATGTAATCATAGTAGTTGAAACAGAAGTCTATTCAAATGCTGTTGCTAAATAATTATTGAATTCA
>NC_139988.1:66391443-66422927 GCF_964263955.1 Coregonus lavaretus | reverse complement strand
AAAACGTCAACATTTATTACAGATTTCTTGAGTTATCTTGAAATAGGCGTCTACAGTGTCTCATGGGGAACAAACATCATTAACCAAACGCGGAATTGGTCAAGAAACACGCCTCCAAGACTGAAATCTTGTTTTTCTAATGAGCAACAGAAAAACACACTTGCCAATGTTCGGTGGCTCTTTAAATGCTTTACTGCCCAAGATCGCCCAAGATACATTTTAAGAAGAATCAAGCGAAGGTTCTACCTGTCAATGAAGTCGTCATAGCCAAAGTATTAGTGTCTTAAAGGATGTCAGTGAAAACAAAATACCAAATGCATTTCCTGGGTCGTGTTCATTATGCCACACTGTTTCAAAATGCTTTGCAATGGAAAACTTAAACAAGCTTTTATTATTGGACAGGTTCAGATAGTACCTCCCAGTTTCACTCGCTTTTGGACTGCTTTCTTCTTTTTCGTGCCTACTGAATACAACCCTGGGTTCAATCTCTGAACAGATTCAACCAGCCAAGCTAAACCTGGGAAATGTTTGAGTGCACATATATCCTCCCAACCAACATGACATCATTACCAGAAAGGAAAATAAAAAATCCCATGTTTTTGTAGCACCTCCATAACTCTCCATTTAACCAACCCCCACACAGGGTTGAGCTCCCCAAATCATAATGACTCCCCTATTCTTACCATTATAAAATTGAGGGGAAAAGAGTAACAGTCCTATTTTCAATCATCTTGCGGGAGCGTTTGCCAAAGTAAGCCAGGTGAATGGCCCTGATGGGGGTCTTGTCAACACATCGCTGTTGAGGGCAGCGGTTTGGACTCCGGGAGCTATTGGGGGCTATTGGGGGTTTTAGCCTTCGACCAATCAGGGATTGCGATTAAGTATCCCAAAGGTCCGGCCTCAAGAAGCCATGTCAGAGCTGAGAGATGATGTAGGATTGAAATGGCTGGAGTCTGTAATGATATTAGTGATGGATATAGGAGAACCTGTTATTCCATGCTTATCCACTAGTACTTAACAGTTAATAAGCCATAGACTAAGCATATATTACCATTTCTATTAACAAGGGTTGCTTCTGGAGAATGTCTAAATAGAAAACAGTTTCTGGTTAAAAAATATATATCAATCAATATACTGAACAAAAATATAAACGCAACATGCAACAATTTCAAAGATATTACTGAGTTACACTTCATAGAAGGAAATCATGAATAAATTCATTAGGTCCTAATCTATGGATTTCACATGACTAGACAGGGGCGCAGCCATGGGTGGAGCCATTTGGGAGCCAGGTCCACCCACTGGGGAGCCAGGCCCAGCCAATCAGAATGAGTTATTCCCCACAAAATGGCTTTTTATAGACTGAAATACTCCTCAGAACCTCCCCTCCCCCTCCTCAGACAATCCCACAGGTGAAGAAGCCGGATGTGGAGGTCCTGGGCTGGGGTGGTTACACGTGGTCTATGGTTGTGATGCCGGTTGGATGTACTGCCAAATTCTCTAAAACGACGTTGGAGGCAGCTTATGGTAGAGAAATGAACATTAAATTGGCAACAGCTCTGGTGGACATTCCTGCAGTCAGCATGCCAATTGCACACTCCCTCAAAACTTGAGCCATCTGTGGCATTGTGTTGTGTGACAATACTGCACATTTTAGAGTGGCCTTTTATTGTCCCCAGCACAAGGTGCACCTGTGTAATGATGATGCTGTTTAATCAGCTTCTTGATATGCCACACCTGTCCAGGTGGATGGATTATCTTGGCAAAGGAGAAATGCTCACTAACACGGATGTAAACAATTTTGTGCACAAAATTTGAGAAATAAGCTTTTTGTGCATTTGGAAAATGTCTGGGATCTTATATTTCAGCTCATGAAAAATGGGACCAACACTTTACATGTTGCATTTATATTTTTGTTCAGTATATTTGGGGTACTGTTTAATGGGGATGTTTTTGATGGACCCCCAGTCTTCCCGTGAGAGTGAGAGCAGAGCTCCCTGGGCCAACGCCTTCAGACCAGCCTCTTGCTCTGTTTTCAGTCAGGAGGTTGGCCCGCCGGTAGCCAGAGAGGCCAACCAGGGCCCGCCGGCGCGTGTCTGAGATGTCACATGTTAGGCAAGTACTTCCTGTATGGCTGAGCGAGGTTTCAGCACGTCATTTGTCACCCCTATGGAGGTGGAGAAGGGCTGAGCACGAGTCCAAGTCTAGCCAGTCTGCCAGCCCCTGGAAAAGCAGCAAGAGATGGGAGTGGGGTTCCTATACCCTTGAAGAGAAGGAGTTCCAGGTAACTCCTATTTTTTGGAACACCACAAGTCCATCTTCTCTTGGAGTAGGAAAGCAGAGGGGAGGTGAGGCGAGAAAGGAGGGGAGAGCAGGGGAGGAAATTAGAGGATAGACAAGAGGACAGGAGAGGAGAGCGGCTCAAATATACCTCCAGTAATACCTCCTGCATTCCCTACTCCCTGCTTCACCTCTTGGAGGACTGTCTGATCTCAGCCCTATCCCAGAGGGCCGTACCTTCTGCGAGTAACAGGAGCTGGAGACTGATGGGGCGGCCATAGGGTAAGGTGGGATGGACCTCCGTCACAGATGGAGACGTGCTGCAGTGTGTCCGGACCTAGAAACACTATTTTCACGCCACTTCGATACAGCTACGACTGGAAGTAACCTTTCTATAGCAGGTTAGAACTTACGCAGCAGGTTAGGAGAATTAGGTTAAGTTTAGGAAAAGGGTTAGGGTTAGCGAAAATGCTCTGCTAACCTGCTAGGAAAACTCACTTCTGGTCGTTGCTGTATCGAAGTGGCGTGAAAAGAGTGTGTCCCGTCTGGACCGTCACAGCGTCAATCTGTCTTCATCTCAGCTCTGGCCCTATTTCTGGTCCAGGGAGAGAGAGTGATGATAAATGACTGCTTTCCTGTAATTAACCAAAAGGATGGCGGTGGCCTGTTTGGTTAGAGGGTGGAGAGAGGAGAGGAGGCTGGGGGAAGAGGCAAGAGGAGGAGGGAGGAGAAGGGAGTTTCCTGCCATGTCCCAGGCAATGGCGTTGGGTTTCCTCTGAGGTTTGGTGGAGGTGGGGGGGTCTGGACTGAGATGGAGGTGAGGGTTGGCAGGGAGCGGGTGCTGCCCCACTGTTTATTTTCAGAGCTTCAGCTCCTGCTCTGCCCTAGGTGGGGAGCTCTGACCCGTCTACAGTTTAAGTAATAACACCAGAGCAGGAGCAGACTCTCACCCACATGGGCAGCCCTGTGCAGCACCCAAAATCAGAAAGGTTACAATACAGGCCACTTGACTAGCCATGTAGTCATCAGTATAAGAGCACATGCACACCACGCACGGAAACGCACACACATGGACTGTTGGGTCTGGCCCCGATGGGCCCGATGACAGCATAGCGGCTGTTGATCTAGCTCTGCTGCAAGAACCCAAAATGACAAACAGTACACATATTTCATTAACTAATAATTTATTTGTCATTTACGATTAAAAAGTCAGTGGTCATTGCATCAGAGGAAAATGTACAAGGAAGACTTCATAATAACACAAGTGATGAAGGAAGGGGGGGTGCATGGGGCAGAAGGCAACACCCCATCGGCCCTCAGAAGGCAGGTGGACATCGTCTGTGTGAGTGGTGCTCTATAGTGTAACTCTGTGATCAGAATGTCATTAGGGGGGGGGGGCGTTCGGCAAATGGGGAGACATTTCATAGAATTTTCCCCTTAGTCATTCAATGCTTTCTTGAGCAAGATTTCACATATTTCATAACACCTGGTGGCAGTAGGTCTACAGTCATTGTTACAATCATTTTGGGCTTTGATATGTATTTATTTAAATGTTCTACGTATAATCATTTAGCTTGTCTCTCTGGCTTGTTAGGTCAAGCATTGGCTTTACAAAGACAATGACAGAAAAAGCATTGGCACTTCAGTACATATTATACCCAATGGGCAGACTCTCTCCTTCAACTCCCTTAACCTTAACTCACTTTTCCTCACCGTCCATTTGTGTATATCTCATTATGTTTTTACTTTATAAGGTACTTTAATGAACTCTCTCACACTCACACTCACACACACACACACACCTGTGGACGTTATAAATACTGTGAGAGGGGAACAAAGAGAGCAAGTTACGACCCTGGTTCCACTGCCAAGCTGTGGGGCTTGTTAACGTAAAACAACGGGGTGGCTCGCCCTATGAAGACTACAAAATGCTTTCGAGGGGTACGTTTCAATTTCTAAATAACATCTGCAGGGTTTAGTAAAGCTTGTTATCTCTAGTCCAATATTCAGGGTGGCACAGATTAAAGAGGAAGAAAATGGAGACTGAGGTAAAGAAGGGAGAAAAAGTGTAGTGATTTTTGCCATGCTGGATATTATTCATAGCCTGGTCCCAGATCTGTTTGTGCTGTCTGGCCAACTCTTATGGCAAATTACCATATGAGTTGTAGGAGTTGCCAAGACAGCACAAACAGATCTGGGACCAGGCTATACAGTATGATGAAGTGTTGAGGTTCACACTTGAGCTACTAGGCACTGTAGACAGTGCAGTATAACCCTGTCAGGAAGCGGGTTGGTTATGGGTTGAGTCTGAGACAGGGGTTCTGGACACATAACTTCGACATCCATCAAACCTGCCCACGCTGTCCCCACATACCAGGCCAGGAAATGGTGGCTACTGTAACGCCACCTGTTTGACAGCTTGTCATGGACGGAAATACATAAATAATCAGACGATTTGGTTCTGCATTTTTGTGAAATTCCATCTCTGGGAATTCCTCAAAGGAAATGCTACTTTTACTCAGAAATGTTAGTTGTTCCATCTGACCTCTTTGCTGTTCTAAGAAATAACGTTACATATTACACCAAAATGTATGGAAAACAACCTAGTTCACTTTGGTTATGGATTGGTTTCGGATTGGTTTTCAGAGCACTATGCTACGCGAAATGTTGAATGAATACTGCATGACGCAAACATTGATGCAAATGAGGGAGGACCCACAACCGTTACACATAACACCTACAATCTAACCAGACAGACCTTCATGTGAACAACTTCTAAATCCATTCAGCGTTTAGAATGACAACGCTCGGTCTACATTCTTAGCTTTAACAACATAATCTCAAAAGAAAGTACAATCATACCATGTGTCTGTAAGCGGTTTTTACATTTGACATTTTCTCATTTATATACATTCTTTCAGCAAATGAAAACAAGACCTACACCACTGAAGGACTGCGGCTGGCTACCTTGTTCCACTAATGTCACGTATACTACATATACAAAAGTATGTGGACACCCATTCAAATTAGTGTCCACATACTTTTGGTCATGCAGTGTAACTAAGACACAGAAACACACGTTGCATAACAGAAAGGAACTGGGGCCTGACAAGGAGAGAGGGACAGACACACTCTTCTGAGGGGCTTGGAAATGTGACAAACCAAACATAGCACTGCAGCCAACCAACCGAAAGCATTACATTACTGTCGGCATGCTAACAGCTAGCTAGCACGACCCCTTCACAATGTGTTTACGTTGTACTATTTTAAAATCAATCGGAATTCGCTTTTAAAATGAACTAAGGACAAAGACAAACATCAATTTTGAGAGCAAACATACGTTCCCTTGTGGTTTCGTTTCTGTCTTGATATTCTCATTTTCTTGATTCAATTTAGAAACAGGCTGATGCATTATTGGCAAACGAAGAGAGGGAAATGTCGGCAAGGCCAATGAGGGGAGATGACTAAGGACGTTTCCTCTGGATTTGTGATGTTAACATTTGTTAATTCCATGCTCTGCTTACTGTACATTTTTGCTTCGCGTCGGACGGACCAGCCAAACCACAAACATGCAAACATACAAAGACATGAGGATTGAAATCTACTATCGCATCATAATACAATCAGGCAGTGTGTATGTAGCCTAGAACGTTTCAGACTCATTCATTTTGTCAATAAGATACAGTTGAAAAGGTAGCGCTTAAGCCAACCTTTGTCTGTTCTTCGTGAAATGGCACTCTTTATTTTGAACTCTTCTTTTGGCAAGCGATCACCAGCCCGTCATTGGACACTTCGTCAAAAGTGGCAAACATTTAAAAGACAGAGAAATAATAGAAGAGAACCAACAAACAATATCGGTCACACAATGACATCCGCAGGACATTATATCAACAAACAGTGGAAGACATTATGCAAAATATCCCCCCGAAGTTTCCCTAGTAACAAGGGCTTTGTTCTGTTCTGAAGCTGGCTACTTTCCACTCTGCTGGAGTTTCGCTCAAGATTTTTTAAAAAATGAGTCAGATAGTAATGCATGATTCCATTTCCTGCTCGTGGTGAGAAGGCTGGTGAGGGGGGGGGGAAGCATGGGTTCTGGGTCTTCATTTAGATAGTGAGACAGTGGGGTCTGTAGAAGTATAGAAGTACAGGAATCTGAGAGCAGAAGTACATGTATATAGAATAAAGGAGAAAAATTATTAGGGTTTACAGTTTGCCAGTGTCTAAGCAGTGCCACTGTCTGTCTATGACTGGAGCAGTAGAACCAGTGAGTGAGCGGTGGGGTCACTGTCAACAGCTGTATAGTCTAGACTAGAGTAGCAGTTGCATCCGTCTGAAGTTGTATATATACTGTAATGGCAGTGGTGGTAGAAGTAAAGTTTTGCATTGGAGAAGGCCCCTGTGGGGACAGCCTTTGTTGTGGTGAGAAGGATCCTCTGAGGACGAGGATGCAGCCATTGTGGGTTCTGGTCCAGAGATACTACTGCAGAGAGTTGACGTCTACATATCTTACATACGGAATAGGAGTACAAGACAAAATGGCCGCTCTAGGCCAGTAATCTCAGTTGCGTAGAGAAAGGTGGGGGTTTAGAGACAGTGAAACAGTGGGTGGAGGAGCCAGACTAGCTGAGGTTGTGCAGTTTGTCTTTTCAAACTGCAGTTTGTCTTCTCCCCTGCATGGGGCACTTTGCTACAACACTAAAAAATCAGTCTCTCTCTCTCTGATTATCTGAGCTCCATGGATACTCCTGGTAATAGAATGGGAAATGTGAGCTTCGATAGTTTCAAAACACTAAAACATGGTGGTGGTGGTGGGGGGGGGGGGGGGGGGGGGGGATGGAGCAGTCTGAATGGGGAGGGGGAATGGGAGAGGGCAGGGCTGTGGGGGAGTGTGGACATTTTCGCTGTCGTTGTCGAGAAAGGGAATGGTATCCGCTCGTCTACACTTCGTACCCTTTTTAATGGTCCCTTTTTAAGGCAGACCAATAGAAAAAAGACAGTCACAGTCCCATGATTAAAACAGAAAATAAAAAGGAAATAATTATACAATATACACAAAGTGGTCCTTAAACAGGCAATATACATGCAGTCTCTGTAATGTGCAGTGTACCCAGTTTTGGGGGGGTCAGGGTTTTTAGGGGGTCGGGGGGTGGGTGGGGGTAGGGGTGTCGTGTTCCGTCCTGCGAACTAGCCGAGAGCTCGGAAGGGGTCGTGGGGAGGTAGGAGTATGGGTGGGGTCATGAGGGTTGGATGGGGATGCGCTGCTCTCTCCCCCATCATGCTTTGCTGCACTTGCCCTTCTTCTCTTTGCGCTGGAACTTCCGGAGGCGCCGCGTCCAAACGTCTCTCCACTGGATGACCAGGCTGTTCTTATCGGCCAGGAGCCCTACGCGCTCTGCTCCTGCAGCAGCCCCAGCAGCCCCTGGTCCAGCCCCGGGCCCCCCAGCCCCAGGGCCCCCTGGCCCGGTCTCACTGGTGCCCATCACCAGGAAGCGCTTGCTCATCTGGATTTTGGGACACTTGCAGGCCAGGTCCTTCATGTGGATCCACAGGACGTTGTCGCCCCGTTTGAGCGGCTCGCCGCGGCTCTTGTAGACGGACACCACGTTGACCGAGAACTTGGCCCAGTCGCCCACCGTCTCCATGTCCAGCACGTTGACTTGTACCGCTGACGTGGCATACAGACAAACCAACCATTAAAATGTATGCAGGTACAGTAGTACCACAACTGTAAACTAACTGAAAATACTATTCAGCAACAAAAAAAAAGCCTGTAACATATAGTATAATAACATATAATACCATATAGCTACTAACAATCACGTTTCAGAGTGATGGGTTGGCAGTTTACTGTTATAATTCACTATTCTAGTTTGGGTACCACTTTTTTTCATGCTTGATAAATAAATAGAGAGCATTCAGTTGTTCAATCACTCACCATAGTCTTTCTTGCAGTATTTCTTCATGTTGATCTTCAGATTCCCTTTCACTGGTTTGCAATAGGATTCACAATCTGCTGAAAAAAGAAAAGTACATTTTAAACACCGGATACTTTTTTGGCCTATGCACCACAAACATGACAATAATCTACAATTACATGTGTGCAGGGTTTTCCCTTTTTTCAAACACCAGATACCTGCACACTAGGCAGTCTCACATTTGGAGTATAACTTGCTGGGAATTACACACTTGGGACAATTACACATATAACAGGACAGTTACACACTTAGGAGAATTACACACATAACCGCACAGCAGTTACACACTTGAGATGATAAAGTGGTTACATGGTTACATTCTTAGAACTTCCTCACACTTGAGACGTTTACACACTGTGTTACACACACATACCAAGAGGTACATAAAAACACACACACACACATACACACACACACCAAGAGACACAAACATGCATGCACGCACATACCTACATGCAAACACACAGGCATGCACACACATGCCCACACGCACACATATATACACACACCCCGAGTGCCAGCACTCTGAGACAGGCGGCTGGATAGAGGAAATGTTAGGTTTGGTTGAGTTTGCTGGAGTAATATACGACCTTAGACAAATCACACGTAAGCCCCTGCAATAACCGCTGGGGGAGTCGTGGCGGGTGAAATATTACAGAGGGGAAAAAGTGTTCCGTTTGACATGTCTGCCTGCCTTTGTGGGACCCTGAGAAAAGACAGAGCGCGGTGGAAGTGGTCATGGCTGGATGGCTGTGAGTAGCCCACAGCAGCCCCATGGCTGCAAGACTACGACCAGAGAGAGACCACACAGCTGACCGCTGTACGTATAGAGGAGGATGAAGCTGCCCTGTGGTCGATGCGCTTTTCTCTGGGTCTTGACTGGTGGGTGTTGGGTGATAGGTGTGTGAACTAAAGCAGTTGAAAAACATTTGCAGTAAACGACCGACGGTACATACCGCAATACAGGTTTGATTGAATTGATCCCTTACAGATCCATATAGGACATGAGAAAACACACATGAATGGACACAAAGGAGTGAATAAAGTGGGCCAGCCAAACCACGACGTAACACCCAGTGGTGCTGTGGGACAACCAAATGTAAGCTTCTGTGGTAGAACCTCTCCCTAAGCTATGACGGGGAACTCACCATTAAAATGGCCAATTGGTTTTAATGGACAAAGGGTCAAACATGTTCATTAAACCACCTCTCTACTGTACTTGTTTTGAATAAACTTGGGGTTGGATACTTCAATATAGCTCTGGTTTAAAAGGTCACTGAGGGACACAGAGTTGCTGACCAGTTTAGTCTTCTATTGAATATGCCAGAGAACCTGGTATCTGATTGAATTTTACTCCGTCTTTTGAAGGGGGCACACGCAAAGGTCCCGAAGACACCAGGTTACGTTTGCCGCTAGCGTGAAATCTCAAAGACCTGAGTCCGGGTATATGCAATCTCCCTGGTCTCCCACTCTAGTTGCCGTCAAAGTTAAATAATTCAGAAGTTGTGCAGGGAAGCGGTCTCCTCCTCCAAAACAAACTAAATGAAAGTGATCGCTCGTAGGAATACGGCCCAAAAAAATTGTTTCTGGGTCGGTCGCATGTGAGGAGGGAGCCGTGTTGCTCGCTTTGCTGAGGGTTTGGAGAGAGCCGGAGCAGGCGAGGGCAGGAGGAGGAGGAAGAGAGAGGGGGCCGAGGAACCAGTAAAAATGTCAGGGAGGCTTGGCCCGTATATTAGAGTGATGGAGCTTTTATTAGCGACAAGCAGAGAGTGAAGCCAGAGCAGCAGCCTAGTGCCTTTATCTCTCACTCACAGCAGCTTTCAATAAACCTCAGTTAAACATACCTGGGTTAACGTGTGTATTTGTGCAAGGTTCTCTGTGGTGTGTGTGTGTGTGCATGTGCATGAGCGAGAGAGAGGGGAATTTGGTTTATGTGCGTGGGTGCGTGCGTGTTTGGGTTAGGGAGAGGGAGAGGGCGCAATGAATGAATTGATGAAGTAGGCCACACTGAATCAGTCATGGGGAGAGCTGAATAAATCTGTTGAATGTCCATCTACAGGAGAGACGAGAAAACAGACTGAGTGATGTGGGAGAGCAGTTCAACCGGCCAGTCAAGTAGAAAAGGATGGTTCATCCTGCTCCCTGACTTTTACCCATAGGATCTTGGGCTCTAAAGTTTTTTTGTGTTTGTTTGTGTGTGTGTGTGTGTGTGTTTGTTTGTGTGTGTGTGTGTGTGTGTGTATGTGTGTATGTGTGTGTGTGTGTGTGTGTGTGTGTGTGTGTGTGTGTGTGTGTGTGTGTGTGTATATATATATGCATGTGTATGTGTGGGTATGTATACGTGCGCGTGTGTGTACGTGTATGTTTTATATATGTGTACATTAGTACGTGTGTGTGTATACACAGTATTTGTGTGTATGTATATGTACATGTGTGTGTGTGTGCGTGCGTGCGTGCCTGCATGTGTGTGTATGGTGCCCTGGTACAGTGGCAAGCCATGTAGCCCATGGTATCAGTAGTGAAACGCAGGCTCGGGGCCAGTGTGTGTTTTCCCATGAAGAGTCACTTACTGATGGGCATTCACCTGGAAAAGCCCCCATGAATCGCCCATTGACCCAGAAGAGCCGCGGCTGAAAACACACACAATCGCCTCGGCAGCTCCGGTTACCCTTGTTCCCCCGTCCCTTTTCACAGCGCGGTGACAAGGACAAATTGCGTCCACCGCCCCCCTCACACACACACACACACACACACACACACACACACACACACACACACACACACACACACACACACACACACAAGAAAAAGGTTTTGGGTTTCTGAGTGACCTAAGAAGGAGGAGAGGTTGGTTGGTATATGGTGGGTGGGTTAAAGGAGAGATGGAAGAGAAAATTATCCTGTATGTTGTACACTTGTGCAGAGATGAATTGACGATAACAACCGTTCTTCAGTGGAAAAAGCCTTTCCCAGGGATGCAGAAACACACAAAGGAGTATACTGTGTGAGTGAGGGTTACAAGCCCAAGCAGAGATTGGGTTGGTGTAAGCAATGTGGTGAAAATTCCACCTAGCCTATCAGAGGGCAAGGCGGAGCTGCTAGGCCTATCAGTGGGCTAAGTTAGCCGTGGTCTGGCAGTTGATGGTAGTGTGTGCTGCTAGCAATGCTGATAAGATGACACCACAACTTTCACATCCGAGCTAGACATTTAAGTTCTTCTTTTAAGTTCACTCTTATTGCAATTCCTTCAAGTTGAGACCTTGGCTAGCAGTCAAAGGTCACCAGCTTAAACCCCTTCATCCCACAAACTCTTCCTCTGGGGTAGGTACATGTTACTCCTTAGTAGTATTTTTAAAAATCCATCCGCCTAATGGTTAAGGTTAGGATTGGGGATAGGGTCATCTGATCCCAGATCTTTAGATTTATACCAAATTATATATCAAGCACTCCCGCTCAACTCATTTGCCCCCCTTTGGCTAGTTTGCAAGTCCCAGGCCTTACAGTACATATCTTCTGGCCTGGGCCTTCCAGAGAAGACCGTGTCTCAGCCAAACCAACTGTGAAAGCTGAGTAGGGGGTGCTGACGTTGTGGGAGGTATGTCTGTGGTCGCCACGGCGTTGAGTTATGCCGTTAAAGCCTGTGATGAATCACCGTTTCCAAATCAACACCGGGCCGCAATTCCGCCAGCGAGGTGAAGGCGTTAAAAAACAGGAGGGGAGTAATTGACCGGAGAGAGCCTGGATGGAGTGAGGACTGCCAGGAGTCAGAGGCGGAAAACGCTCTCCCCCAAAACGTCGGTCGCCAACACTCTTTTCACGCCTCGAAACTTCCCCGCCGAAGTTTCCCCGGGCTAGCAAACTGCAACTAATCACTTCTGTTGCAGCCTTTCCGTTGGCTTTGTGTTCGACTGGAGTCGGGCTTCAAGCACAGCGGAGCAAAGCTAACTCGCTAAAGGCTAGCAGGCAGACATCAGTGCCAAGAATGCTGGTTTTAAGGGAAATCTCACTTGGATCCAGAGCAGTCGTTTCTTCACTGAACATCAAAAGAGAGGCCCGCCCCCTCATGAATATTTATTTACCCAGTTTAGAAATGGATGCCAGAAATATAAAAACATATTTTGGGGGGGGGGTTTGTTACACAGGTGTCAGGTGTGGGATGTAGGGTGGGGGAATGACTAACCTGCCGGTTCCTCTGTGCTGCTGCTGACCATGGCTGTAGGGTTCACCACTGGGATCTCTGAAACACACACACAGAACAACAGAGTTTTAACTAAAGTTTTATGGAAACAATTTATACATTTTATGTAGACATGGTGTAATTGCTGGCCATATGCCTACTGTTTGCATGTGTGGTCAAGCCAATAAAGTATGCCTGAATTGAATCACAGTTATTTGATGTAGGAAGAATGAGAGGGAGGGTGTAGGGTGGAAATATCAACCTAAACACAGTGATAAAGATACTGATATTGGCACACACACACACACACACACACACACACACACACACACACACACACACACACACACACACACACACACACACACACAAGATCAATGTATTCCAACAGGGCCATATCAGACAGATGGTGAAGGGGGGAGCCACCTATAGTAGTTACATCTTCAGACAGATGCAAACTCCATCAATATGCCTGGTTAGCTCAACCAGAACCCCTCGCCAGTCTCCACCAAAGCCAAAACAATTAAATCCTTAAGGAATTCCCTCCACAACGAAGGCCCCCTTTTCAATAGAAATGCTAATGAAAAGCGATGAAATGCGAATGCAACAACAAATCCACTGCCTCAATGATAACAACAATAGGATGACTGGGACGCAGGCTTAGCATCGTTAGCGTGCAACCAGAGGGATTTGCCTTTCGACTGGGGAGTTAGAGGGAGGAGGACTGGGTTGGAGTCAAACAAACAGACAGGGAGCTTCCTGGAAAGAGTGTTTTGAGAGGCAAGTGACAGTTGGCTTGCTTCGAAATTATGGACACCCCTACCAAGAACAACAAATAGGGCATTGAGCTTTGGACTGCTTGGTAAAGGCAGTGAGGAAAGGAGAGCAGCTGGTGAAAGGCACGCCAAGCTGTGGGCTCCTCCTCTGAAGGTGGAGGGTTGAGAGTAGATATTGAGATGATAAAGGGATATTCAGATGAGGGGCAGTGTTATCATACTAATTGGGTGTTAGCAGGCCTGGTCTTTGTGTCTTACTGTGTTAGAGGGCAGAAGGGCTTGACCGGGGAGGAATGATAGTACCAATCAAATGGAGGGCGTTTTGGGAAGAGATGCTCTCTGGCTCACAGGGGAAACCTCAGATGGCATGCACATGCATTCACACACACACACACACACACACACACACACACACACACACACACACACACACACACACACACACACACACACACACACACACACACACACACACACACACACACACACACACTGAGGCCAAGAAACACTCTTTCTCCTCATTGGGTGTCTTTCAGCAAGTGTCTGATTGGTTTGTCGGCCGCGACCGCTATTGTTTTCTCCTCTTTGCCCTCCGCCATCTGCTCTATAACACCAATGTGAGACCAACAACATGGCACCATGTGGCACGACGTGGCATAGCGGGGTAGGGTACGGCATAGCTTGGCATGGCACTGCGTGGTACAGCATAGTTTGGTGTGGTTGGTTCAGGGTTACACAAGCCTAGTGTGTGTGTGTGTGTGTGTGTGTGTGTGTGTGTGAGTTTGGATCATTGTGCCAAACCACATGGCACAGCACGATGGCAAGCTGCCCTCTATTCCTCCTGCCTGCAGGTGGTGGACTAGTGATCTAATTCATACACACACACACACTCACAGAGCACACACACACACACAGTACTGGCATGTGATGGTACTAAAGCCTGAACGGTAGCCAGGTACTGGGGTCTCAGGGTGGCACTGATCTACCCCAGACCAGACCAGACCATCATGACCTGCCTTCATCTGTGTGACTGGTGCCAGCTAGGAACCTCTCTATCCCTACCTTTGTTTTACCAGGGCAGGTTAACTGAGAACACATTCTCTTTTACAACCTGGCCAAATAGTGAGCAAATGTTCTTGGGGTTATTGTCTAATTCATTATTTTTTAACAATGGCAGCAGAAGGCATTGAAAACTCTGACTTTCTAATCCAACACAGGCAATGATGGATTTATGGATGGGCTAGCTTATCTCATGCTAACCGAGTGCTGCAATGTGTACCTGAGTTATCTATCATAATTGGCTTTCAAACTAATGTAAACCCACTAATGGGATAGCTAGCTTGTGACATCCCAGGGAACATGACTCTCCACCATGCTGTTATCTGGCTACAGAAATGAGACCGGGAATGAAGCAGCTATACCTGCCATGTTGCATGTGTGGTTGTAAACCCCTCATTGGAGCTTGTACATGGTTCGTGGTTTCTCCAGTATGGCAGTGGTTACCAAACTGTGGGGCGAGGGGTCGGCAGCGGGGGAAATCAGCACGCCATTCAACTTACTCTTTAAAGTTGTAATAGTAGAATGCACAAGGTACAATTTCGAAATTGGGTAGTGCATCATCAGTTTCCTCTTATCATGTTAGTCATTACATACCTTAGAGAGCTATTTATAACTTGTCAGAAATGTTCAGATCAACTAGCCCATGTCAGCTACCGTTTTTAGCTAGGTTTTTTAGCCCATAGATTTTGTTGTAATGTTTGAGTCACTCAAATATCACATCAATACACATTAGACATGGCAAAATGTATAGAATTGCACAGAAAGGTGCTTTAAAACTGCAAAATGATATCTCCGCCAACAAGAGGGGTGTGAACAGTTTATGTTATGAACAGTGCTTGTGCCCATAGAAATAGACGTGGGGCTCGGGATGTTCCCCAATGTTGGAAGGGGGACCGGAGTGAAAAAGTTTGGGAACCCCTACAGTATGGTATGGTTTCCCCATTATGTAACATGGTTATGGTATGGTTTCCCCATTATGTAACATGGTTATGGTATGGTTTCCCCATTATGTAACATGGTTATGGTATGGTTTCCCCATTATGTAACATGGTTATGGTATGGTTTCCCCATTATGTAACATGGTTATGGTATGGTTTCCCCATTATGTAACATGGTTATGGTATGGTTTCCCCATTATGTAACATGGTTATGGTATGGTTTCCCCATTATGTAACATGGTTATGGTATGGTATTCCAGTATGTTACATGGGTATGGTATGGTATTCCAGTATGTTACATGGGTATGTTATGGTTTCCCTGTGTGGTTAGTTTAGTGTAAACCCTTGAGTTGATGTGGTGGCAGAGACTGGCGTGGGCACTCTGGTAAAACCCTGATGGGGGAAAAATGAAACCAGCCCCTTGTCCTTGGAGTGGGCATGGCAACACAGATACAAACAGAGCCTGGGGTTGAGGTGGACAGGGAGGTTGAGTGTGAGTGTGTGTGTGTGCCACCACTGGGGCCTTCAGCACGAAGGAGGCCTTGCCTTGGTCACGCTCTGGTGCACCCACACACGTCAGCGCTGGTGGATAGATTACTGGCCAGGACCACAGCAACACACTGTGTGTTCCCACAGGCTCGATGTGGCTACTGATAGCAAAAACAGTACACTGCCTTCCCCTGGTGACAAGTAAATATGTGCTTCTGTTAAATGCATGTCAATGTGTGTGTGTGTGTGTGTGTGTGTTTGTGTGATATACTCACTGATGCAAGGGTCCACAGTTGAGCGGCCCTGTGTGTGTGGCTGTGAGTGTATGCAAGCATGTGTGTGTATGTGTGTGTGTTTGTATGTGTGAGATATGAGTGTTTTCAGTATGTGTGAGTCTGTGAGTGTGTGTGTGAGTGTGTCTGGGATCTACTCACTGATGCAGGGGGCCACAGGTGAGCGGCTCTGCTGGTAGCCCTTAGCACAGCGGTTGCAGGTGATGCCCGTCACGCCGTCCTTACAGGGGCACTGGCCTGTCGTCTGGTTACACGTCTTACCTGCCGCACCCACCGGGTGGCAGTCACAGGCTGGAGAGAGGGAGGGAGGGAGAGGGTGAGGAGGTGAGAGAGACAGAGAGACAGAGACACAGACAGAGAGAGACAGAGAGAGCGAGACAGAGAGCGAGAGCGAGAGAGAAAGAGAGAGAGAGCGCATGAGGGACAGACAGATAGAGACAGACAGAGACAGAGATCGAGCAAGAGAGAGAGAGGGAGAGGGAGAGAGAGAGAGTGAGACAGAGAGAAAGAGAGAGAGAGACAGAGAGACAGAGTGAGAGAGAGAGCAAGGGACAGACAGACAGACAGACAGACAGACAGACAGACAGACAGACAGACAGACAGACAGACAGACAGACAGACAGACAGACAGACAGACAGACAGACAGAGAGTGAGAGAGAATGAGCGGGAGAGAGAGAGAGAGAGACAGAAGGAGAGAGAGAAAGACAGAGAGCGCGAGACAGAGAGAGTGCCAGAGAAAGACAGAGAGAGAGAGAGAGAGAGAGGAGATGGTTAGATGTGGCCTTTTGAGAAACATTTAAGTAGTCTATGGTTTGTCACACAGATATTCAGTGTCACTTTCAAGGTTTATTTGTGACTTGACTAAAATCAGATGGCATTTTGAACCCTCTCATGAATAGGCTCTGTAGCACAACACATCCTAGTTAATCATCATCTGCCTTTGAAGTATCCAACAGTATTCCAGATGCAACAGGACTGAGTGTTCCTTTAATTTATTTCCTCTATCGTTCAGACTCCAGGTCTGGGATTCCTTCTGCTCAATTGGGCTACCCTGCCACTGTCGCCTCCAGGTTTTGGGACCTGGCACTGCCCGGCAAAGGTGTGTGTGTGCATATGTGTGTGTGTTTGTGTGTGTTGACAGGGAAGAAAAGCCTCCATTTGTTCGGTCTCTTAGGTGCTATGCTGGTGCCTGTTTGTGTGTGACACACACTCTGACACACACACCCACTCTGCTGTTTCATCACTTCCCGAAAATCAGCCTGGCGCCCGCTGCGTGCCAACAGCAACACACCACCCAGAGAGAGTCCCTGTCCCCCGGTCCTTTATGTGCTGTTATGGTATGCGTCGTCCGTCTGAACGCACCTTGAGTAATATGGGTATTTTTCGGTTTAAAGAGCTGCTTAATACAAGACCCGGCCTGGTTAGCTCCTCTCTTCCAAGAGCTCTTTACAAGGTGACGGAGAGGAGAGGAGAGGAGAGGAGAGGAGAGGAGAGGAGAGGAGAGGAGAGGAGAGGAGAGGAGAGGAGAGGAGAGGAGAGGAGAGGAGAGGAGAGGAGAGGAGAGGAGAGGAGAGGAGAGGAGAGAGGAAGAAGAGAGACAGACATGCAGAGGGGAAGAACGGTGAAAGGGAGAGAGTGAGGGCTAACATGTTCAAAACTTTGCCTCTGGTGTGCTCATCAGCATAAACAAGACTAAATCTCCCTCACCTCACCTTGGCTCAACCCGGCTCAACAAGGAAAACAGACATGTCTTCCTTGAGAAACCACACATAGACTTATCAAACTTGGAAGATAAACTTCTCCATCCACACGCTATCAAGTATCACTATTACACGTTACACTGATCAATCTGACAGATTATCTAGACACATAAAAATGCACAACTTTAATATCTCCGTAACATTTTACTTTAAAGGGTGCGATTGAACGATTTGACTTCTGTCCAGAGTCAATAAAAAACAATGCTTTCGGAAAAACTCTGCCTCCTCGATTCAATAGTAACATTTTGCATTTTATCTTGTCGATCAGTTCTGGCATAGAGAATCGCCTTTGGCCAAAAACAACAGGCCCCCCAAAAAAAGAGGACTGGGAGGACAGCTTTTTCCCTCTACTTTGGGCTTAATTAGATAGAAAACAAGCTCGCCAAGTTGCAAAATTGCAAAAGCAAACTGCATTACTTAAGTGTAATGTGATAGCTGGTAATTGGCCTCCTGCTTTTATAAAAACAACAAGAAAGGGCGAAACGAGCCTTTGGGGAAAACCCAGTAACCCAACAGTCTCTGATAGGGCCTGCCAAGGAATGGCAGCTGCTAACATGAGGAGTTTTCTTCAGGGCCTTGCTGTGTTGTTCCTTCAGTGTGTGTGAACATGTTTATTTGTGCTGCTCATTTTGCCATCACAACTGAGGAGGAAGGACTCTACCACCTGTTGATTTTGGAGGGGTGTGGTGAGGTGGAGGGAGTCTGGACCATGAGAGTTGGGAGTGGGGGGGTGGGGGGTTGTGGGGTGGGGTGTTAGTGCTTTGATCTTCAGATGCACATGTGGCTGTTCCGTCCGGGTGTCCGGCTGGGGTGTCAAAGTGTGTTCGCTCGTTTGAAGCTTGCGCTCGCTCCGTAAATCTGACGGCTCGCATTGCATGCAAAATCCACACCACCTGACCCAGCTTCAAACTCACGGAAGGCTTTGATTGGCCGTTGGTTGGCAGTGTTGGTAATATATTAATAATATATGTTTGTATTGAGTGGGTTGGGGCACAGGGAAGTTGAAAGTCAAATGTGTGTCCAGACTCCGTCAATGGGGTCTTCTGGTATGACTTAGTTCCTGTTTCGCTTCATGTCTACCATGTGACTTCTCTCCTGCCAAATGCTCTGCTCTTGTTCCTGTGCCCAGGTGCAGCACGGACGGGGCCGCGGCTCCATTTGGAATTTCTGGCATTCCTGGGATTGGCGCCCCTTTATACGTGTTAATAAAACACAGCTGATGAGTCCACTAGAAACCCACTGTTGGAGTCCGGAGACATAGGTTGTAGAACAACACGAGCGCCTCTGATTTCATACCACAGCACTACTCTATGCACAATAGCAATATAGAAAGCAATGCTCTACACTCCAAATGGAGAGACTAGAATAATCTAGTAGTTTATAAAAATAAATATAACAAATCATGTACAAACTGGTTTGCTGAACTAAATGGGGGGGACAGAAGTGTAAACTTCCCCTCATTTGATCTGTCTGGTAAAGTCTGTGCCAGTCTGGATGATACCGGCATGCCTAGACTTGTGGGACGGCAACAGACAATCATTTCTGAAACAATCCATTGTTTCGCTAATTGTCAAATAACAAAGGCAAACAAATGAAGGAGATGTCAGAATACGGCCGTCTTATACTGGTACAATCAAAAAATATTTAGCTACATGTTTATGAGTTGAACATAACACCTAATTAAAAGTCAAATATGTTATAATGCAAATACTTTTTCGTTCTATCCATGTAACCGCTTTAAAATGGGATTAAAGTACTCTGTAAATCCACTGTTATTTATTGTGTTCAAAGTCTGGTACAAAGTCTGGTACAATCAAAAAATATTTAGCTACATGTTTATGAGTTGAACATAACACCTAATTAAAAGTCAAATATGTTATAATGCAAATACTTTTTCGTTCTATCCATGTAACCGCTTTAAAATGGGATTAAAGTACTCTGTAAGTCCACTGTTATTTATTGTGTTCAAAGTCTGTTAAGCTCAGAAAACAACAGATGAGTGCCAGGATGGTGTTTTGGGAGGGGCACCCCCTCCCCTTCCCCTCCCCCAGCCACTCTCCTCCGTCCTCACACCGTCTTTCTGAAGTTTTACGTGCAGGGGCTTGGGCCAGTTAAAAAGCTGTAAAAATGTCCTCAGATGTTGATTACTTTTCAAGCCTGTGTGACTGAAGGTGTGACAGACAGGCACCGCCTTGGGACTTGTAGTCTTTGGACAGCAGGCGTTTGCTCACTCTTGAACTCTCAATGGATCAATACCGCGCGCGTATGTGTGTGTGTGTACAGTGTGTGTGTGCGTGCAAACAGTGTGTGTGTGCGTGCAAACAGTGTGTGTGTGTGTGTTTTAGCAAACCATGTGAGTGCGTGGGTAACTGAGTAGACCCTCATTTCAAAGGGGTCCAAGTATTTCACCTTTTCTAATTGGGCGGTTTGCTCTATAGACATCTGGCCGATACTGGCATGGGCGTTTTGGTTTTGGAACGATTTATCTTGGATTTCCTAATTCCCTTGTTTCTATAAAGTTATTCTATAAGAAATAATTAACATATGGTCCACTTCAGAAGCTACTTGGAGGACAAATCTTAATACATTCAGTATAAAGTATATTTGTGGCTTTTTGTTGGCAAGGACTGCTGACATACTCTAAGGCCTAAATTTGAATTCCTTTCTTTGACATTAATTCTAATCGATATAGATGCCAAGACTAGGACATGTTTGGAGGCACATAAAGTACTGACATTGAAGACCTCGTAGGCAAGACTGTGCTGGTTATGGCCTGCATGTTTCTTTAATTTGCCGGCTGTTTTTATGCACGTAGCCGCGTAAAGCCGTGGATGGAGAGTGGCAGCGGCCGCTGTCCAGCCCTGCAGGAGCTTGGGACACCCCACAGAGAGGCACTTGGGGCTGGGGCAGAAGGCCGAGGGCACTGGGGGTGGAGGGGGGTTGGGACCTGTGTGTGTTTGTGTGTGTGTTACCTAAGCACAAGGGTGTAACTGGGAGCAGATGGGAGAGACGCTGCCACTTGACCCATCCATCAGAGTCTGGCCTGTCCATTAAACTGGCAATCCTTGTAGACTGTGTGTTGGACACGCACTCATGCACGTGTACACACACGCGTACACACACACGCGCGCACACACACAGCAGGTCCGACATGGACACTCGTCCACAGAGGAGGTCTGATTGGAAGCAGACATTCCGCCCCCCAACCCTCCAGACGTAACCGCCCATTCCTTAGTCCCATTCAAAAAACACCTGTATTTTATTGCCGTTACTCCATTTCAGACGTGACACCGACCATTTTTGACCCGTGAACCTTCTCCTGGCCCTGTCACAAGAGGACAAAGATATAAAACACTGCAGCAGATAAAAAGGTAGAACGAATTGGAGGATTAGAGAGAATAAGAGAAGAGATGAGAAGAGAGCTTGCTTCTCGGACTGAGAAACAGGTCCTAAAAGGGGCTAGGATTGCTCTGATCAATCATGCTGCCAGCCGCACAGGTTGAGGGCCGTTTCCACAGTAACGTTCATTTCCGTCACATCTTGGTATCCGAGAGGAAGGCGATAAAGTTTTTATCGCCGCGCGGGTCTGACCCGCCCCGAACTGCTCCGCTTTGATAAAAACAGATCGCACAGCCTCCAGGGCCCAAGCACTGCCGCGCTCATAGGCACGGGTTGAAGGTGTGTGTGTGTGTGTAACCTGTGTATGATGTGTCTTGCATTGGCAACAGGGACATACATTTCGATACAGCTGCTGTCAATATCAACACATCTGTGGGAGTCTTAGCTACAGTTGAAGTCTGAAGTTTGCATACACTTAGGTTGGAGTCATTAAAACTCGTTTTTCAACCACTTCACAAATGTCTTGTTAACAAACTATAGTTTGGCAAGTCGGTTAGGACATCTACTTTATGCATGACACAAGTCATTTTTCCAACAATTGTTTACAGACAGATTATTTCACTTATAATTCACTGTATCACAATTCCAGTGTGTCAGAAGTTTACATACACTAAATTGACTGTGCCTTTAAACAGCTTGAAAAATTCCAGAAAATGATGTCATGGCTTTAGAAGCTTCTGATAGGCTAATTGACATCAGTTGAGTCAATTGGAGGTGTACCTGTGGATGTATTTCAAGGCCTACCTTCAAACTCAGTGCCTCTTTGCTTGACATCATGGGAAAATCAAAAGAAATCAGCCAAGACCTCAGAATTTTGGTTCATCCTTGGGAGCAATTTCCAAACACCTGAAGGTACCACGTTCATCTGTACAAACAATAGTACGCAAGTATAAACACCATGGGACCAAGCAGCCGTCATACCACTCAGGAAGGAGACGCGTTCTGTCTCCTAGAGATGAACGTACTTTGGTGCGAAAAGTGCAAATAAATCCCAGAACAACAGCAAAGGACCTTGTGAAGATGCTGGAGGAAACAGGTACAAAAGTATCTATATCCACAGTAAAACTAGTCCTATATCGACATAACCTGAAAGGCCGCTCAGCAAGGAAGAAGCCACTGTTCCAAAACCGCAATAGAAAAGCCAGACTACGGTTTGCAACTGCACATGGGGACAAAGATCGTACTTTTGGAAAAATGTCCTCTGGTCTGATGAAACAAAAATAGAACTGTTTGGCCATAATGACCATCGTTATGTTTGGAGGGAAAAGGGGGACGCTTGCAAGCCGAAGAGCACGGGGGTGGCAGCATCATGCTGTGGGGGTGCTTTGCTGCAGGAGGGACTGGTGCACTTCACAAAATAGATGGCATCATGTGGATATATTGAAGCAACATCTAAAGACATCAGTCAGGAAGTTAAAGCTTGGTCGCAAATGGGTCTTCCAAATGGACAATGTTGTGGCAAAATGGCTTAAGGACAACAAAGTCAAGGTATTGGAGAGGCCATCACAAAGCCCTGACCTCAATCCTATAGAAAATGTGTGGGCAGAACTGAAAAAGCGTGTGCGAGCAAGGAGGCCTACCAACCTGACTCAGTTACACCAGCTCTGTCAGGAGGAATGGGACAAAATTCACCCAACTTATTGTGGGATGCTTGTGGAAGGTTACCCGAAACATTTGACCCAAGTTAAACAATTTAAAGGCAATGCTACCAAATACCAATTCAGTGTATGTAAACTTCTGACCCACTGGGAATGCGATGAAATAAATAAAAGCTGAAATAAATCATTCTCTCTACTATTATTCTGACATTTCACATTCTTAAAATAAAGTGGTGACCCTAACTGACCGAAGTTTTTACTAGGATTAAATGTCAGGAATTGTGAAAAACTGAGTTTAAATGTATTTGGCTAAGGTGTATGTAAACTTCCGACTTCAACTGTATCTATATGTGTGTTTGTTAAGGGCAAAAAACTACTGCTAAAGTCAATTACTGTGTCACATTGCAGGTTGTGCCATGGTCAATTGGAATAATAGAATGGGTACTGTTGTACTGTACTACAGTACAGTGTAATGAAAATTGATTTAATATGGACAATAGTAACGTACCGTCCCGTACTTGACTCCTTTTGGTTTACAGCTGCTTGGGTTAGCCTCCAACAAAAGCCCTTCACGGCTATGAGTGTTGGCAGTTCTCACCATCCACATTGTTTTGAGTTCTCTGTAAGCAATCCCTTAACATCTCACTCTAACCTACAGAATTGAGAAAGAATGCCGCCTCCCTCTGCTATCGATTTGCATATTTCCCCGAGCAACAAGCGCAGAAAAATTGTGTTGTTCTTCCAATAAGTAAAAGCTTTCGGCGTAAGAACGAGACAGAAAAACATTCACTGCAAATTCGAAACATTCCACAATTCAAACACCACTTTTTCCATGTGAAATAACTCAATCAGATGCTAATTTAATGTAGCTTGTGGTCGGGAGGAATTTTTTTCTGTGGATTTTTGCAAGAACAGCTTCTGTGACAGTTTCAAATGATTTACTTACAGAGGCATGGTATCAGTTTGGAAGTGAAGATGCCAGCCTACTTCTTAGAATAGAGTTACCATTTCAGTCAATGCTATAGGGTTATATACAGTATATATATGCCTGCAAAGGTATGGAGAATAGGTATTATACTATAGGCGTATCTTTCAGAATAGTGTTTGTAGTGTCAATAGTCCTATAAAGACAAACCCTTGAATGAGTAGGTGTGTCCAAACTTTTGACTGGTACTGTGCATATATATATATACATATATATATATATATATATATATATATATATATATATATATATATATATATACACACTACCGTTCAAAAGTTTCGGGTCACTTAGAAATGTCTTTGTTTTCGAAAGAAAAGCAATTTCTTTGTCCATTAAAATAACATCAAATTGATCAGAAATACAGTGTAGACATTGTTAATGTTGTAAATGGCTACTGTAGCCATATCTCAGACTGCCCATCTTAATCTTTTATTTTTATTGGCCAGTCTGAGATATGGCTTTTTCTTTGCAACTCTGCCTAGAAGGTCAGCATCCAGGAGTCGCCAGTTGAGGACCTGTGAGGCGCCTGTTTCTCAAACTAGACACTCTAATGTATTTGTCCTCTTGCTCAGTTGTGCACTGGGGCCTAGCACTCCTCTTTCTATTCTGGTTAGAGCCAGTTTGCGATGTTCTGTGAAGGGAGTAGTACACAGCGTTGTACGAGATCTTCAGTTTCTTGGCAATTTCTGGCATGGAATAGCCTTCATTTCTCAGAACAAGTATAGACTGACGAGTTTCAGAAGAAAGTTCTTTGTTTCTGGCCATTTTGAGCCTGTAATCGAACCCACAATTGCTGATGCTCCAGATACTCAACTAGTCTCAAGAAGGCCAGTTTTATTGCTACTTTAATCAGCACAACAGTTTTCAGCTGTGCTAACATAATTGCAAAAGGGTTTTCTAATGATCAATTAGCCTTTTTAAATGATAAACTTGGATTAGCAAACACAACGTGCCATTGGAACACAGGACTGATGGTTGCTGATAATGGGCCTCTGTCCGCCTATGTAGATATTCCATTAAAGATCAGCCATTTCCAACTACAATAGCCATTTACAACATTAACAATGTCTACACTGTATTTCTGATCAATTTCATGTTATTTGAATGGACAAAAAAGTTGCTTTTCTTTCGAAAACAAGGACATTTCTAAGTGACTCCATACTTTTGAACGGTAATGTATATATTTATTGCACTTTTTGAAAATAAATAGCAATTTTGAATAAAAAACGTCAATAAATCTACTGAATCAACTGGATTGAAAAGGACTATTGACACTACAAACACTATTCTGAAAGATACGCCTATAGTATAAAACCTATTCTCCATACCTTTGCAGGCACGGCGGTGTGTGATGGGCCTGGCCATATCCCGGTAGAAGCCCTCCTTGCAGTAGTGGCAGTGGCGTCCGGCCGTGTTGTGGCGACAGTTCATGCACACGCCTCCGCTCTTCCTCCCCGACAACTTGTACAGCTCCATGTTGAAGCGGCAGCGCCGGGCGTGCAGGTTGCAGTTACACGCTACGAGAGGGAGGAATCAGGGAAGGGGAAAAGAGAGGGGGGAAAAGAAAGAAAGGTTAGACATCTTGAATGTTCAGTGAGAATAGGTGTACTTCTTCATAATCAAAACATGTCTAAGGCACTTTCAAACAGGAAAAGTTGAAAAGCCTTTGTTAAATTGCCATCGCCACAGGTTGAATACAAGGTACAACATTATAGGTATAGTGTGGATATTCTTCATACATCAAAATATTTCCAAAGCACATTTTCAAAACATATGAGTGTAGCTTGAGCAGTAGATGAAGTGTTTACTGTAAGTATTTTACAGTGTACTTTACCAGTATACAGTGTAGGTTGGATGTAGCTCAGTGTCATACCGTTATGATTCAATCAGAGTAAAGGGTGTGTGCTTCGTGGCTGTTACAGAAGTCATCAATCATGAGGGATATATTTTCAGAGTTCATTTTCTCCCTTCCATAATTAATGACTGGAGTCGCTCTTGGCACGTTAGTTATTAACAGACCCTTTTAATATCATGAATCACTGATGAGCAGAACTAACCTCTCCCATCCAATGTAAGACCTATGTAGTCCGAAAGAGGAGTAGGAAGGGCCCTTGTACTGTCAATTCTCAAGCCATATGTCTTATAGCACCACAAGGATTGATCACTGTGGAAACGGTCTGTATGCCAATCAATCACAATATATATTTACATTTATTCACATGTATTTTTCACATGTATTTCATGTATCAGGCGGCAGGTAGCCTAACGGTTAGAGAGGCGAGCCAGCAACTGGAGGGTTGCCAGTTCGAATCCCGGGTACAACTAGAAAATCTGGTGGGAAGTGAGCTGGCAACCAGAGGGTTGCTGGTATCAAATCCTAGATGCCATTGCCTGCCGTGCCCTTGAGCAAGGCACTTAACCCCCCACAACAACAGCTCCACAGGCGCCCAGTATGGCAGCCCCCTGCACCTCTCCAGAACCTATGTATGTCTTTTGGAGTGGTTGAGTTAAAAGCGGTATGTAATTGACCAATAAAGTGATCTTAATGTTATTCACATTTACAAATGCATTTGTCAAAAAGTGCTTACAGCAACCCAAGGCTAAACATCAACGGCAAGCAGAGGTGGCAGTGGCATGAAAAAACACTCAATAACCCTTCAGCTCCACTATAAGCGTTGCTTTGTCATCAGCATCGTTTCAAAGTGAAGTTCTACCTGCTACACAGAGCGCGTTGTTGAGAGTGGAGAGGAGAAGAGGGGAAGACCATCTTCATTCTATTTTCCCCTACTGTAGTATACCATATTCATCGATTATGCGTAAGTACAATCGTTTTTTAGTCCCGTTTTTCTCAAGTACTAATTAAATTGTTGCTAGTGGTTGTACCAGTAGATGAAGCGTGTACTAAATTATCCTCTAATTACAGTTTAATTTTTTTATTTTTTGTGAACCTAGCTAATCAATGTAGCTAGCTAGCTAGTAGTAGTAGCTTCTTGACATATGGCCTCACCTATACAGTTCACAAGATAGAATGAACCCGAACGTCAGCCATCAATAACTGAACCTCTGCGATTCTTGAGCTTGGACGCTGCCATTGGACGTGACGCAACGTGAGTGCAACATGGGCAGTAAAACAGCTTTCATTCATTTCAAAGGAAGAATTTCCTCAACGGCTGACAGCTGATGGCAATGCCGGACGCCCGATGGCTATATCGTAGCAGGGTCGTTAGGAAGAAACATTGAGAGGAACTCATTTGGATATGAACACTCTCTGATCTCCAGGGCTGTGTCTGAAATGCCACCTTATTCCCTATATACAGTAGTGCACTACTTCGAGGGTGCCATTTCGTTCACAGCCCAGGTAGGGTGTGAGAGACCTGCCCCTGAGATGGGAGAGACCTGGCCCAAATCCTAACCTCCAGTCAGGTTAAATTAAAATCTGACCTCAGATTTCTCCAACACTTGGCCAAGTGTTCAAAGAATGTTGCCAGAGCATTTGGTGCCAGTTCAAAGTGATCCACGGAAACGGTTTGCGAGAAGCAAACAACAACAAAAAACTTGGACCCCAAAAAGTATCAACCACAGTTATGGCAGAGGACACTTCTCGGGGGACCAAAATAAATGTAATCAGATGTAATCAGATGTGAGTGTATTGGCTGCAGTGAGTCAAAACAGGGCTCTATATCAATGATTCTTTAGTAATGCGTAGACCACAACAGTCTGCGCTGAATAAAAGCATGGAGCCATGAAGTGTTGCCAGTCACAGTGTGTGTGTGTGTGTGTGTGTGTGTGTGTGTGTGTGTGTGTGTGTGTGTGTGTACGTGTGTACGTGTGTATGTGTGTGTGTGTGTGTGTGTGTGTGAGTGAGTGAGTGAGTGTGAGGGAGCAAGAGAGAGAGAGAGAGAGAGCGAGAGAGAGAGACTGACTGTGACTGACTTCTCTAAGGCCAGTGTTATAACAATATCCAGTACAGGGATTGCCACCACGTTAAGCATGAGTTTTTTAAGGATGGCTTTTCATTTGATAACAAAATTACCTTTGATGGGACCATGAGGTACTTGAATGAAAAATTCAAGGCCATATCAATAATAGCAGGAATTTGAAACCAGCCGGCAGTGGAATTCGTTTTCTCAACTGCTACTCAGCAAAGGGATGTCTGGCAAAGAGAGATGGGAACAGAGCCCTTTCTCGCTGCAGTTTTACAGGGTCGCAGGCCCCAGGAAAAGAGCACATTCACAGACTCCTTCTCCTGGCTATTACGCAGACAATTTGTATGGAATTCTGCAGTTAATGAAATACTAGTTGGGTTTGAATCCCTCTCGGTCATGTCCTTTTTCTGTAGCTATGCCGATGCTGGCTCTTCGTGGTGTGTTCTAGGAGGCTGGTGGCACGGGGTCTGGGTTTGATCCTCGACCTCAAGCCATTTGAAGGGTTTGGGGAAGGGTTCACTGCCGCTACCTCGCTTTCCAACCAAGGTGAAGTGTCTGGACCATAGACATGACATTATTGGTCTGGACACTTGGATGGATGGCATCGTGGTACTGTATGAAGAACTGGGATGGGTGAAACCCACAGTAGACTAAATCAATACCCTTATCGTAAGTCAATTTTTTTAAATCCCAGTATTTAAAAATACAGGTATTAAGGTGTGTGTTAGTCTGTGTGTGTGTGTGTGTGTGCACACGTACATGTGTATGCGAGAGTACTATGGGCGTGTGTCAGTGTGTAAAAACAGCCTGTCCAATTTCTCCTTAAGAGGAATGTGACAAAGAACACACCAGCTCGAACAAGGGCAGGAGGGTGGTATAGAGGTTGGAAAAAGGGGAGGAGATGGTGATCAAACGCCTCAAACACACACACAGCTGCGAGCACTTGTGTCCATTAACACCTTGTAGTGGGACATGAAAGCAGGGGGATCACTGGCACCCTTTTCTCCAGCCTTTATCCTTTACTGCCAGATATAAGAGGCATTTAAAGTTCTATTCAATATTAGGACTTTTCTACACAAAACTGGATCAACAGATGGTCTAAACTGATATTGTGAATATGAATGAATTCAACAATAAAAAAGGTCCACGCGTTCTAGAGCTGGTATCCAACATGAGGAGAGATCAGATGTCGGATTAGACCTGTTGAGAAAGAGAGAGTGTGTTTGTGTGTTGTGAATCAGTTGCTTGCACTACCGGCTGGACCTGATGCTTCAAACAGGACTCATTATCCTGCCCTCTCTTTAAACAGAGCTTGGGAAGAGGGGAAGAAAGAGAAATGAGAGAGAGGAGTGGAGGAGAGGAGAAAGATAGAGAGAGGTGGGGGGCTGTTAACTTCACCTCAGTGCCTGCTCCAGGATTTGCTGCGGTACTTGGAATGTTTATGGGTTTGTTTTGAAGTGCTGTGCACACAACCACTAACACACACACGCATACACACACAGGTACACAACACACACACACACGCATACACACACAGGTACACAACACACACACGCACGCGCACACAGCCGACAAACTCCCTCTAATTAGGCTCAGCATGGATAACTGAACACCGGCGAGGGCCATTTTTCAATTCATTAACACATCAAAGCTCCACTGGAGCTCTCCAAAAAACACTCGCTAATTGTTATCTGTTGGAGGAAAAACCGTAGGGGTTTTGAAAGAAGGCTTATGGGGGAAACAGCAGAGGACCCTGGGAGGCAAGGGCCCGAGCGAACGCTTTTTATAGGTCAGAGTCGAACGCTCCGAACTAAGTCCCTGGTGGTGCTGCTGCTGCTGTGTGAAATTCCACAGACAAATGAAGACAAAGCCTCAGCAAATAGACGGCTGCTGAGACAAAGGATACGGGAGAGGTGTAGGGAGAGAGGAAACTAACAACACAGCAGGAGAGGGAGAGAGAGAGAGAGAGTTGTCTCATTGCGCCCCTCTACTGACAAACATTTGGAGCAGATCTCCACTTTCTCACTGTCAGTGGTGTTTAGTTCTTCTAATCAGATCCATTCTGGGATTGGAATCTTACTGTAATATGAAATTATGAAGTCCTAGGTCATTGTCATTAGGCACCCAAACAGAAGAAAACAAACTGAAACAGGGAGAGACAACCTGGAGTTATCCAATTAGAAACACTTGTTTTCGGGAGTGCCCTACGTTCTGTCATAATGAATACAACCCTGTTGTGTTGGAACACAACCTGCCATTGAATAACCTGTCAAAATAAATATGCATGTGCCTATTCTGTGCTAGATGCTTTTCTCCATTATGCTTTCAAATCCCTTACAGAAAACAAATGAACATGAGCAGACACACGCACACACAGTGCTTGTTCTGAAATACTGCAAAGTAGCGTGCATTTGTACTCCCCAGGTCTGCTAGTAGTACTCTGGTGTCCAATACATCTGATAATACGTCTGCTGGAGAATGGAGGACTGAGAGACAGAGAGACAGAGAGAGAGAGAGAAGAGAGAGAGAGAGAGAGAGAGAGAGAGAGAGAGAGAGAGAGAGAGAGAGAGACAGATAGGGGGCGGGAGAGAGAGGAGAGAGAGAGAGAGAGAGAGAGAGAGAGAGAGAGAGAGAGAGAGAGAGAGACAGATAGGGGCGGGAGAGAGAGCGAGAGAGAGAGAGAGAGAGAGAGAGAGAGAGAGAGAGAGAGAGAGAGAGAGAGAGAGAGAGAGAGAGCGACAGATAGGGGGCGGGGAGAGAGCGGAGAGAGAGAGAGAAAGAAAGACAACTTGTCTGTCTTTTGAGATCTTCTTCTCCCTCTCTCCAGAGAGAACAGCTCCCTCCATCGTTTTCTCACAGCGGGTCCTAATTGGTTCCACTCAGTCCAAACTTGTTATTTCAGTCTGCCATCAGTCTGATTACCATATCAAACCACACATATCACAATATTTACTCCACCCACACTTCATTAGTAGCCTTGTTAGTTTGGCTTGTTTATGTGCAAAGTACACATAAAATACATCAACTACAGTTCTGTGTGCCTTCGATGTAGGCAAAACAAATAGGAAAGACAAGGAATTTTGGCTTTGTTTTCTTAAATGGCAGACGTCCATTGACAAATGGTCCGCTCGCTCGCTGGAGCCGAACTAGCAGGTGTCTACACACAAACCGGTTCAGCCTATGAACGAGTTTTTCAAGCGTCCCATGGCAAATTGCCTCATATAAAAGTGCTATCCTAATAAAACTCAATTGCATTGAGTGTGCAATGTCTCAACTCCAGCTCCATATGTTGGGGATAAATCTAACCAAATGTGTCCTTTTCCTGGCCCAAGCCAAGCCAGTGCGCCCAGCCAATTGATTTTGGATGCCTGTACAAACCCAAATCCTATGGCTAAAATTGGTCCTTGAAAATTGGAGGGCCTCTCTCTTCCCTCCCGCCACCTTTCCCCAGGCCCAGGCCCCCGTCCAAACCTGGAGCCCCCCTGGGGTGCCCTGGGCCTGGCTACCACCGTCCGCTATGTGGGCCCCTGCCATCCACAGTGAGTGTGCCTGTATGTGTATGTGTGTGTGTTTGTGCGCACATCCGTGTGTGTGTGTGTGCCAGGCTGCAGGCAGGTCCATGATTCCCTGGCCGGGGTATGACCACAGGCACGCGCCTGCCTGTGGATGGGCTCTGTGCAGCCTGGCCTGGTCCAACCACCTGCTCCAGAGCACCGGGGGAGCACCGGTTAATTATCTCCTCATTAGAGCCAGGTCCAGCGTACACACACTGATAGGCACACCCACCCACACACACAGATACTCACACACACAAACAAACACAAA
>NC_139988.1:66295528-66391243 GCF_964263955.1 Coregonus lavaretus | reverse complement strand
AGAACACTGGAGAAGAGCCCAGTCGTCCGGTAAATAGGGGCGCTCTTTCCTGCTCAACTGCTTAAGCCTCTACCATTTGGCCTCTCCTCTGGCTGGAGGTGTGTGTGTGTGTGTGTGTGTGTGTGTGTGTGTGTGTGTGTGTGTGTGTGTGTGTGTGTGTGTGTGTGTGTGGTAAGAACGGAAAGAGGATCATCAAAATGTAAAGATTATTACCAGGCGAGGTAGAAAACCATTTCAATTTCTGTTCCAACTGCTTTATCTACTTATTTTAACTTGGCTGCAAAACATGCATTCTTGTGCATTTCTGGGAGAGTGGTTTACATATATTTCCCTAACAATGTTGTATGGAAATGAAGTAAACTATGATTTGACTTTCTCGTGAACAGTCTTTGGACCTTGAAAGACGACACATAAATAAATAAACCAACTATTTTGCTTCCCAAACATTAAACAGTCCTTAAGGCCAAATTGAAGTACAGAATGGAATGCTCTCACAGCCATCCAAGCACCTAAAACCTGTTGACCTCACATAAAATAAAATGTAATGAGAAATGGAGAGTAGGAATGGAACGAGGCTGGTTCATAAATGATTTGGCAGGGAGGGCCGGGCAGAAGACTATGATCAATGGGACATGGCTGAGGGGAAAGGCTAAAGTGGGTGTGCAGGCGGGAGTACATCATTGGAGGCACTCCATCATCAAAGCCTGGCAGCCAGACCAGGCAGCCAGGGCAGGCCCACAGGAGGAGACCGCTGATGGAATTAGCAACTCATTAGCATCGCGGTCCAGCTTCCGTCAGCACCACGCCCGTCAGAGAGAGGGAGAGGTGAGAGATGGAGGGACAGAGAGAGAGAGAGGGGGGCTGCAGTGACCATTACAGAGACGGACAGTGAGAGAGAGGGAGCTTGGTCGGAAAGGCAGAGAGGTACAAAGTGGGGTGCAAAGTGTCTGAGAGTGATAGAGCAAAACAAATAACTGAAAGAGGCAGAGAGAAGGAGAAAAGGAGGGAGGGGAGAGAGAGAGAAAGATGTTAAGAGAAAGAGTGACATTGATAAAGCAGAGACATCTAAAGAGTGAGGACAGAGATGGAGAGAAGGAAAGCGAGGGAGAGGGGGAAGTGACAAAGATGGAAAGAGGGAGTAGAGGGAGGGAGATAAAAAGGGAGGGAGAGACAGGGGAGACAGATTAAGGTGGAGGACGACATCATTGGTCTGTGGAGGCCTGTGGATGACTAAATATGGTGTGGTCCACACACAGCTCTGCTCGGCCTGCCGGGAGATTCTTCCTGGGGTCTGGTGCTGTCAAGCACGTCTGGCAGATGAGACGGGTAGGTTAAACAGAGGAGGAACAGTGCCATTGCCGCTCTAATTCCACCTCAACAGTTCCCCCTGAAAAGCACACTCACTAGCTAGCAACTCTGTGTTAGCTTTTCAAAACATAAGCTAACAGTAAAAGCATACGCTACAGCTAACAACTCAAGCTAACCGCCACATAGCCACTCTAGTCTAGCTCTGAACAAGAAGCCGTCCTTGGTATGGAAATGTCACTGACTGATATTGTTCAACTTGCCTGTTCTCTGTAGAACTTGTGTGTGCCAATTCCACACACTTCTCAGCCAAGACGTCAGCTGAGAGACATAGCATAGCAAGCTGACCTCCGAAACACTCGGAAAGTTTGAGCTTCAGCAAGAAATTATCTGCTGCTCTCAGCATTGACAGAGTTTTTCACAAGCCACAAGTTCTTCTCGACGGAGGCAGACACTGTATCTCATTAAATGTGGTTGAAGTAGCAACAGCTGTGTGAATGTCTGTGAGGAGTAGGGAATACCACACAGAAATGCTTTGCTAGTTGGCTATAACTACGGCTAACTACTAAGGAGAGGCTACTTCTTACAAGTGGAGTGATCCACATGTCATGTGCTAGGCCTACAGGTTCAATTGAAATCTATCACCTAAACACACAAACCTACTCAAAAAGACAGCAGTTCTACCCACTTGGCTAAAGTGCCTTGTCATTCAGTCATTCAGCAAGGACTGAAATGGCCAGTGCTTGCAATCTAACATTGCACGTGACAAGATGCTTTACTGGTTCTGAGTCCCGAGAGGTTAACCAATTTATTTCCCCAGGTTGATATATGGCTTTATGTGCATGGAATACGTGACAAATTATCAGCCGCTTGCGTTACGACATTTGGATACAAGGTTCTGCAATGTCACAAGGAATATCAGGGTGTTTATGTGATTGGAACTGATCCAATAGGTTTTGCCTAAGAGCTTCAATCAACAATAGGAGAGGGTGGGGAGGGTGGGGGGGGGGGGGGGGGGGGGGGGGGTGAGATAGAGAGAGAAAGAGAAAGAGAAAGAGAAATAGAAAGAGAGAGATAGAAGAGAGAGGAATAGGGTGGTCCTGCCTGCGAAATTCCGGGGAGCGTTTTTTCAGCTTTCCCCTGTCACCAGGAGATCATCCCATGTTGAGTTGTGTCTCTTTCAAGCACGGCTCCTCTGTCAGAGTTCACGGATTAGGAAAACAGGAGGTGCTGAGAGGCTTTATTTGGCTTGGGCGTGGGGGACCGGTGGGAGGGAGAACCAGAGGGGTGTGGGGGGAGAGGGACAGCGGATCCACCTTGTAGCCCAGTCAGAGGCTCCCATGCTGGGGCAGTGTGCTGGGGAGGTGGCCCCCTCACCACGAGGCTGAATGGAGCTCCTTGGGGCTCCTCCACTCAGATGACTCTGGGAGGAGGTTAGGCCCGGTGCTCCAATGGCTGTCTGTCACTGAGCCCAGTGTACAGCAATCCCTGATTGGCCTGTTAGCAGCTGTGGTAACAGTGGAGGACTTTTTAAATGTGAACAAGAGGGCACTACTGTACACTGTCTATCAGAGTCCAGTCATAATTATGGGAGATGCAGCATATGCATTTAAATGGGTGGGGTTGATTGACTGAGCTAATCCCCTACACACACACACACACACACATGCACAAGGTAAATACACATGATTGACAGTCCACAGGTAATAGGTTATTAGTGGCACAAACCAAATCCGATGATAGAGGGGGGTGTAAAGGGGTAGTGAACAAGAAAGCAGGAAAGGAACGGGGGCAAGAGGGGGTCAACTCTCACAGCTGAGGGGGTCAACTCTCACAGCTGAGGGTGTCATTAGCAGGGGGATCACTGACAAATTTAGAAAAGCCTCATGCCTGCTCTGAAGCTGAACAGAGAGAGAGAGAGAACAAACAAATATGAAAAATGTATGCACTCACTACTGTAAGTCGCTCTGGATAAGAGCGTCTGCTAAATGACTAAAATGGTAAGAGAGAGAACCTCCCCCACAGTCCCCCAGCACTGGACTCTAGCTCTGACACACAGTGTGCCACAGAAGGTAGGTTTTAAGGGGCAGAGAGCAGTTTCTCTCTTTCTCTCCCCATTCTAAGAGAGCGAGAACGCCCAGGAGAGGAATGCAGCCGCTGCGGCCCAGCCTGCTCTCCAGTAGTTATTAAAACAGAACCTGATCCAGAACCACTAAGAGGAGAGGAGGCAGGTCAGGCTACGTCTCATAGATCCAGACAGGAAGCAGTACTAAGCTTGGGGTTCTCTGTGTTACACTCCACTACAAAGGGAGGCAAAAATGCTGATATCAAAAGTTTGGGGTATTTTCTGTTCATTCTGTGAATGAGGTGTTTTTGGTCTGTGAGTAAGAGTCTGTGGTGGAGAAAGAGTGGAGGAGGGTTTGAAGGGAAAGGAAAAGTCTTGAGACTGCGAGCATCGCACAAGGTCGACTCAAGGGTGAAACAGTGTCAGAAAAAGGTTAATTTGTGCACATCAAGCCGGATAGACAGGTGAAGTAATGTACTAACACTTGCTTAGGGACAACGAACTCCAACAGATACAGTAACAAACATCAGGTAAATAGAGACAACATACACAAACACCCAGCCAAACGGAGAGGAAGCCATAAGATGCCCAGAGGCAAAAATCTAGGATCTGCATTCCCTTTCCAATCCTAACCTTCACCATTAGGGGGAACAAGGCATCACCGACCTTAAATCAACCTGACCTGGGGATGTGGTTGACCCTGGATGCTGATCTACGTAATTTACTCTGAAGTAATGTGCGGTAGTCTATAGAGTGGCCTGACTGACTCCCTGTGATGTCATGGTTCAGTACCATGGAGAGATCCCAAGAGGAAGTTTTAGGCCTCGAGTCCCTGACCTCATACATGACTCACTGCTCCGGGTACAAGTACATTATCACTGATCTAGGATCAGTTTACAGCCACCCAATCCTAACCCATACCTTAAGGGGGAGGGGGGTTAGGGTTAGACTTAGACGGGGTTAGACGACACAAACCTGACCTTTCATCCTACTCCTAACAGACTCACACACACTAGTCTAAAGTGGCGTCCTCCTTTGAGCTTATTGAGATTGGAGAAGAGATAGTGTGTGTGTGGGGGGGGGGGGGGGGGGGGGGGGGGGGGGGGGGGGATGATAGAACAACTGTAACCAGAGAGGTAGAGAGAGAGAGAGAGTCAGAGAAACCAAGAGAGATCAAGAAAGAAAGAGATACAATTTAATACTGCCTTTCCAAACTATAAATAGGCCTACAATCTCCCCCATCTTGGTTTGAGGACATGGAGATTTTAACTGTGGAGTCTGGAAAAGAATAAGGGCTTGAGCTCATCCCTGAGTTTCATAGAACACATACCTTTCATATGAAACATGTTTTATAAGGGAATCAGGGAGAAATGTACCTTTGCTAATGAGGAGATAGAGGCTTGTTCATTTCATAACGTACTGGCGGTTTGGCCTTCGCCAAAAGCATTTATAGCCTGTGTCAAGCTGTGATCCGCTTTTATATAAAATATATATATTTCCCCCTACATGTGTTCTCAAGATGGGACGGATGACACCCACTGCTGTGTGAGACATCAGAGAGAAGACAGGAGACCTCCCGTCAGGATCTTCTAAATAAAGATCTCACAATATGGAGACATCAGTGACAACTCCATGTGTAAGGCCTATAGGCCTATTCCAACATACTGGGTCCGGATGACAGGCTTTAAGTGAGGATTGAGGAACCACTTTAGATGCCTTTCATATATGGCTTTTCATTGAAACTACGAGGAGTTTTTGATTTCCCATGGGGGGAGGGGGGGAAGTGGACCGTAACCATGGTTCGGTCGGACATGGTGGTCAGAAGTGCCAGGTGAGCTGTTCCTGGATCAGAGGGAGTGGGAAGTGGTTTGTGTGTGTGTGGGGGGGGGGGGGGTCGAAGTGTGTGCTTCAAAGCCCTTTGATGGCTGGCTCTGCGGTAGGCAGGCTTGCGGTTTCTCCCCGAGCCCTCCAACAGGAAAACAGCTTTTTCCATTGTACAAGAGACTTCCCCGCAGCCAGAGCTAGCTGGGCCACTTTGAACTGGCGGGGGAAGCCACAAATAATTTTATTAAGTGTTCAAAATGCTCTTAGCGCTTGCACACATACGCGCACACACACATAGGCATGCACACACACGCACACCACACACTCACACACTCACACAAACGCTCTCATTCACACATAGGCACGCGCACACACACCACACACACTCAGACAAACACATGCGCTCTCATTCACACACACGGAGACCCATACATTATCAGGGGTGCCAGGGCTTTTGAAGGCAGGGGCTGAATCATCAGACAACCCACCCTTCCCCTTATCCCTCGCTCTCCACCTCTCTCTCCTCCTACTCCTCCCATTCTCTCTCTCCCTTTCCTCACAGAGCTCGATAGTGATGTCCATTTTCCAGGCTGGAGCAGGGTAATGGTACACTGCACAGCGGTGAGTTATGGCCGGGAGGGGAGGGTAAAGAGAGAGAGCGAGAGAGAGAGAGAGAGAGAGCGAGAGAGGCCCTCGGGCATCCCAGTCCACCGAGCTGGTCTGCTCCTTCATGTTGCCATGGCAGCCTCCCGGGGGCCAGAGGAGAAGAGAAGATAGCCAGGCTCTGTTTATGACAGTCACCTGCTATTTTACTGGCCCTGTTTCCCTGCGTTCCCCTGCCCCCCTGTGCCCACATGCTGACTGGCTGTCATTGAGATGAGTTGGAGCTGGGGCTATGGGGCGAACACATGTGGTTGTTGTACCTTTGGGAAGGCCAGACATGCAGTGCCTGTCGACCGCGAGTGAGTCGACAAAAACTCACCCCAGACCAAAGGAAGTATTGGATTCCTTCAGATAGAACTAAACACCTGCATGCGTACACTAATGACATTTTCTTTATTGATAATTGAGAAACAAGAGTTAACCTTAAAATGGTTTAGATAAACGCACACGCACAGACCTCACACACCCTTCTGCATCTGGAGGAAATGTGTGCTGCTGACACATGCGGACTTGGCAGGGAGCGGGGAGCGGTGGGATGGAGCTTCGGAATCTCGGCCCGGGATCATCCACGGGAAGGGTGGCGCGCGAGGCGTCACACTGACGAATGACGAGCAGCAGTTAAACAGGGGCGTCCGGCTTGCACTGACACCGACACACACATCAAGACTGAAGAGACAGCGTTTTGTCTTCCCTCCCACCTCCAGTGTAAAAGGTGAAAGGGAGACGTAGTGTGGGGTGGGGTGCAAAGGATGGTCCCTCATCACACTGCCACCTATCTACAGTGCCTTGCAAAAGTATTCATCCCCCTTGGCATTTTTCCTATTTTGTTGCATTACAACCTGTAATTTAAATGGATTTTTATTTGGATTTAATGTAATGGACATTCACAAAATAGTCAAAATTGGTGAAGTGAAATGAAAAAAATAACTTATTTCAAAAAATTCTAAAACATAAATAACGGAAAAGTGGTGCGTGCATATGTATTCACCCCCTTTGCTATGAAGCCCCTAAATAAGATCTGGTGCAACCAATTACCTTCAGAAGTCACATAATTAGTTAAATGAAGTCCACCTGTGTGCAATCTAAGTGTCACATGATCTGTCACATGATCTCAGTATATATACACCTGTTCTGAAAGACCCCAGAGTCTGCAACACCACTAAGCAAGGGGCACCACCAAGCAAGCGGCACCATGAAGACCAAGGAGCTCTCTAAACAGGTCAGGGACAAAGTTGTGGAGAAGGTACAGATCAGGGTTGGTTTATAAAAAAATATTCGAAACTTTGAACATCCCACAGAGCACCATTAAATCCATTGTTAAAAAATGGAAAGAATATGGCACCACAACAAACCTGCCAAGAGAGGGCTGCCCACCAAAACTCACGGACCAGGCAAGGGGGGCATTAATCAGAGAGGCAACAAAGAGACCAAAGATAACCCTGAAGGAGCTGCAAAGCTCCACAGCAGAGATTGGTTAAAGAAAGGTACTCTGGTCAGATGAGACTAAAATTGCTCTCTCTCTCTCTCTCTCTCTCTCTCTCTCTCTCTCTCTCTCTCTCTCTCTCTTCTCTCTCTCTCTCTCTCTCTCTCTCTCTCTCTCTCTCTCTCTCTCTCTCTCTCTCTCTCTCTCTCTCTCTCTCTCTCTCTCTCTCTCTTCTCTCTCTCTCTCTCTCTCTCTCTCTCTCTCTCTCTTCTCTCTCTCTCTCTCTCTCTCTCTCTCTCTCTCTCTCTAGTAATGAGATTATTTATGTGTGCAGAGTGCTGACAGTTAGAACTGAGGAGAAGCAGAGGTAGGCCCATTCTGATTCCTTGTGAAAAGCCACTTTTGAAAGCCTATGCCAAACCATTAGACACAGCATAAAAATAATGCAGTAGAATTGGGGAAAAGAGAACTACATGTGCATTCACCTTTTGGTGCTAAGGCCAAAGATGATGAATAGGTTCAGATATGAATCAGATGAATCTGCAATGCTTGGGCTCACTGGCTGTTCTTCCATAAAGGGTCAAAGTTGAGTCCAATGTGTGGACTTAGCTTAACACTCCAATCAGCTTGTGTCATTTGTTAAGAATGACAAACGTTTATCTCTGCAAACCAACAGCTGTCTCAGGCCCACCGAAAGAAGAAAAAACAAGACGGGGGAAAAAGAACCAGCAGCATTCCTTTGCCCCCTTCAAGCTGTTCAAACCAGAGAAGAAAAATATATTGGATGTGTTGACTTTACTCGTTCAGGTGGACGGAGCCAAGAGTCCCGAGGAATCCTGCCTTGAAAAGCACAGAGAAAATGATCTGCTTACGTTACAGCAACACACACACACACACACACACACACACACACACACTCACACACACACACTCACACACACACCACCAGAAGGAGTTTATAAACCTGCTGGAGTGAGTTCCTGTAGATTAGTTTACACACCCGTGTGCCTGAGCCCTGGTGGCTCCTGGCTCAACCTTTGACTGTGTTTTACTGATGGATCATAACATGATGCAATTAAATGACTATGATTAATTTACAAAAACAAGTACAGACATTCTATATGAATAACAGTGCAGTTGTTGCAGTTGACCAGAAAATCCTGCTTATAATGTTGCCACATTCCACAGTTAAAACCGTATCAACGTTTTCTTTATCTGAGTGAACAACTTAAGGGTGTATCAACAACACCATCTTTCTGGATGGCTTCCAGCAATTTGCCAGGAGAATGAGGATAAGTGGGTCAAGTGGCTGACACTCTCTAATAGGGGCATACCTTAGCTCAATCAAAGCATTTAAGATAAGGAATCTATTGTAGTTGTGGTGTAACTCTTTCTCCCAGCAGCTTGTCTGCTTTTTACTGCTAATCTGTAATATGTAGCCTATAGGCTATAGGATGTGTGTGTTGATAAAAAGGCGGGCCTCCTAATTATAATTGCGAGGTGAATTGTTTCATAGGACTCATGCTCAGTGCCATATCAGCCAAATCAGGCTTGCCAACGCAAGAAAACTTGCCAATCATTTTCGTGGAGATTATTTTTTATTTTTTACTTGGATTCATGTAATATAATCTCATAAACAATATTTAGTTCTGATTTGTATCTCTCAACAATGTTATCATTCAATTCCTTTCACTACTGGTGAGGTTTAAACTTGTTGTATCAGCATCAGTTAATTGGAATCCTTGGGATGTCCCTACCCTAAACCCTAACCTTAATTTACCCTAAATTTAACCATAATCCTTACCTAACCTTAACCCTTACCTTCACCATTTTAAATTCCAACTTCAATGGGGTATGGATGTCCCAAGGATTCCGAGTAGCATGGAACAATAAGCTTCAAGACAGAAAAATATCACTTCCTAATCTTTCATCTCGTGTTTTTCTGTACGAATGTGGTGGCGTCAAAGTAAAGGGAAATATTAGAATTGACAAACGCATTGGGAGACTTGGCATACGGCGTAGGCTACATTCGAATGCGGGATCCGAGAAGTGCTGCTTGGTTTGACATCTCTATTTGGCCTAGATTGAAGTGATATTAAAACACATGGACTCTACCTACTTATAGTAACCTATATTAAATTCTCCGTTTAGGCTGTTTTTCTCGCTCTTTCCTCCGACCCACCGGGCAGCTGTAAACTAAGGTGAGTTCACACCGCGCGCTAGATCTCGCTCACCGCGCTCTTTGATCGCACACCTGTCCGCCTTGCCTCTCCATTTCAGTGCGCCCAGAGGTTATCTACAAAAACGACTAACTGTAATATCACTGCACTATACTTGCATTACTATAAACAATAGTAATAATTGTAATCAGTCTTCCTCTGAACAAATGATAGGCTGAATATTGACCCATCATTTCAAGGGTGACATAATAATGTCTACCTTAACTTTTCTCCTGCAAAATAATAACTATAACCGTATTGCAATAATGAAATAATGTGAATTGAATTCATAAGGAGCAAACAGTTACTAGAGATATTAATTCGACAACTATGTAATTTACAGTTCTTTACGCATAGTGGATCAGCCTTATAATATATCAGAAGAAAGAAAAAATCCCACAGTGAAATACATTTGATAAAACTTCATGAATGTGAGCTAGATAATGGAGCATGTGAAGACAGACAAGCATAGGCTACTGGAAACAACTGAAATGGACTTAGTAAACTCACGTGTTTAATGCGTAAAATGGACATCAAACTTACCCAAGAGCGGTGTATTGGCGACTCTTAAAACGACAACACAGTCCAACGTTCCAGGTCCAAAACAATCAAAAAGAAATGTGCATCTGTCAGAAGAAAATCTTCTTCCCAAACACAATGGACGAGTCCTGTCTGCTCAGTCTCGAGCGTTTTGCGGACGGTACATTATACAAAGCAGTTTAGAAACAGAGGCACGTTCAGTATTCTCCAAAAGCGACAGATATCATGAGCAAGGCAAGGGGGACACAGTACAGAGGTGAGACACTGCACTCGCCCGCGCCGTTCAGACCAAGTGAAAAGAGACCAATACATCCATAGGTTGAAAAGCAAGCTAGGGATAGGCTACTCCCCATTAAAATCTATTCCAGATTTTCTCAACCTTGCGCGCAAGAGCGTCTTGGATCACAGTCGCGACCGCAGAGAGAGAGAGAGAGAGAGAGAGAGAGAGAGAGAGAGAGAGAGAGAGAGAGAGAGAGAGAGAGAGAGAGAGAGAGAGAGAGAGAGAGAATTAACATTTTTGAATGAATAAGGCAATGTGCATCTTTGCTTCACAATCATGTGGAGTAAATAACTTAAGTATAAAAATACACTAACCATATCAACCTTTTTAAGTGTTGTCAAACGAAGAGCTATATCATTTTACAACCAGTGCAGGCCTATACCTCAGTTGCTATAATGCTTGTGTTACTATGAGCGTGCTAAAATGAATGCCCGATGCTTGGTGTTTTCGCTGGCAACCATATGGCGGTCGTAATGAGAACACAAAACATTGAACTTGTTGAAACTCAGTTGAGGGGGCTCGAGGGCTCGCAGAAACTAGAGGCAGATGCGATTGTTATAACGTATTAATTATAATAATAGCCAGAACCAGCTTGGTCATATTAGTGGACGCCAACGCTCCAAAAACAGCCACATATAGGACATGCGTATTATGATAGACAAGGGGGCACCTAATTAAATAAACGGGTATTATATTTTGCTTGCAGCGCCGGTCTTTCGTTGAGGATCCAAGAACAGGTCTATTATGAGGACGTTTAGAAATTTGAGGCATTTCCTATAGGCCTATGCATTCTCATTTTCAGAGAGGTCCCTTCAGGCCCACAGTGTCCCTCAAGTGCCACTATGGCTAGGGGTAAGAATAACAGCATTGCATCAATAAAGACCCCCCCCCCATTCATAATTCCTCGTGGTTAATTTGTTAATAGGCCATAGATTATGTGGCATTTGCTTTGTCAGCGTGAGTAGGCTAAGCGTTCATTATGTCACTGTGCGTTTGTGCGTAAAAACCGTGTTGGTTAACAGAGAATACTTGCGCCATTAATTTAACAACTCTCGACGGGACTATCATGTTTGGTTTATATTCTAAACCTTTCATTTACAGTGCACGCATATTCGGTCCGGTGTGTTATTGCAGGTGTAGCAATGCATAATTACACACACCGTTATTTTGTGCCCCTGCACCCCATGCGGTTCTTTCAAATCCTTAGTGCCTCCTGACTCCATTGTAAGCTGATCAACATTCCCAGTGTATTTACTGCACCATCCACTGGGGGTAACAGCACTAGGCTATACAACAACTGATTCATTTGTTCTTTTTTAATTTTTTGAAGCAAAACAATGGATCTTTTAATATTCTCTAATATGGTTCTTAGCCCTGAAAAATCGTACATTATAAAGTTTGTGCATGATTTAAAGAGAGAGCTCGGTATGTGTGTGTGATGTGTGTGTGTGTGTGTGTGTGTGTGTTCGCATCTGTCTGTCGGTCTTAGGACTACTCCTGGACAGCTTCTCAGATGATAAAGGAGATGGGCAACAGAAAACACTGACATTTAAAGTAGAGTACAGAGATAATTATTTTCACACTATTGACCTGAATGACAGAGAGAAGCAGTCAACAGATAATAATGGAATAGTGTGCAGTGGACAGGTTTATGAGGGTGGAGGAGAAGTAAATCAAAAATACAGAGGGCAGCAAAAGTGTCTCTTCTTTCCTATTTTCCAGGCTCTATGCCTGAGTTTATCCCAGTCTCATCTTCCTCTCCTCCCCTACTTTCCTGAGCCCTATCTCCTCTTCTCGGTGTGAGAGGCTAATACACTATATATACAAAAGTATGTGGACACCCCTTCGAATTAGTGGATTCGGCTATTTCAGCCACACCCATTGCTGACAGGTGTACAAAATCGAGCACACAGCCATGCAATCTCCATAGACAAACATTGGCAGTAGAATTGCCTTACTGAAGAGCTCAGTGACTTTCAACGTGGCACCGTCATAGGATGCCACCTTTCCAACAAGTAGGTTCGTCAAATTTCTGCCCTGCTAGAGCTGCACCGGTCAACTGTAAGTGCTGTTATTGTGAAGTAGAAACATCTAGGAGCAACAACGGCTCAGCAGCGAAGTGGTAGGCGACACAAGCTCACAGAAAGGGACAGTCAAGTGCTGAAGCGTATAAAAATAATCTGTCCTCGGTTGCAACACTCACTACCAAGTTCCAAACTGCCTCTGGAAGCAACATCAGCACAATAACTGTTCATCAGGAGCTTCATGAAATGGGTTTCCATGGCCGAGCAGCTGCACACAAGCCTAAGATCACCATGTGCAATGCCAAACATCAGCTGGAGTGGTGTAAAGCCTGCCGCCATTGGACTCTGGAGCAGTGGAAATGCGTTCTCTGGAGTGATGAATCACGCTTCACCATCTGGCAGTCCGACGGACAAATCTGGGTTTGGCGGATGCCAGGAGAACGCTACCTGCCCGAATGCATAGTGCCAACTGTAAAGTTTGATGGATGAGGAATAATGGTATGGCGCTGTTTTTCATGGTTCGGGCTGGGCCCCTTAGTTCCAGTGAAGGGAAATCTTAACGCTACAGCATACAATGACATTCTAGACGATTCTGTGCTTCCAACTTTGTGGCAACCGTTTGGGGAAGACCCTTTCCTGTTTCAGCATGACAATGCCCCCGTGCACAAAGCGAGGTCCATACAGAAATGGTTTGTCAACACAAACATAGGCACAGACACATGCATACACACACGATAACATACGCTCTATACACACACGTACACATGGATTTTGTGTTGTAGATATGTGGTAGTGGAGTAGGGGCCTGAGTGCACACACTTAATGTGCTGTGAAATCTGTTATGAATGTATTGTAATGTTTTTTTAAATGTATAACCGCCTTAATTTTGCTGGACCCCAGGAATAGTAGCTGCTGCCTTGGCATCAGCTAATGGGGATCCATAATAAATACAAATACAAATACAAACTTGACTGGCCTGCACAGAGCCCTGACCTCAACCCCATCAAATACCTTTGGGCCAGGCCTAATCGCCCAACATCAGTGCCTGACCTCACTAATGCTCTTGTGGCTGAATGGAATCATGTCCCTCAACATCTAGTGGAAAGCCTTCCCTGAATTATGGAGGCTGTTATAGCAGCAAAGGGGGGACCAACTCCATATTAATGCCCATGATTTTGGAATGAGATGTTCGACAAGCAGGTGTCCACATATTTTTAGTAATGTATAGTTAACTATAGGTGAATACATGAATAACCTCCAATTTCTATAAAACCTGAAATGATATCAAATGGTATTTTCCTTTCTTTCCTTGTCTTCAACCTTTATTCATTCCTCTTCCTCTCCATTATTGCTATTCATCTCCTCTTTTCAGTCCTCCCTCTCCCTTCTCCTTTTTCTTTCCTTGCTTCCCTCCACCCTGCCTTCACACGATCCTCTCTTTTATGGCGTCTCTCCTCTCAACCTTTTTGGCAGTTAACTAATCTGAATACCTACCCTATCATCAATATGGAACACGGCTAATACAGTTATGAATACATTATAAATTTAAAGCTGTATATTTGTTTTATAGGCCCTTTACCTCTACGTTTTATCCATATTTTGTTTTAAATACACACATCTGCAAAACCTTGATCAAGAAATAGGCCCATCTACTTTTTCCACTCACTAATTTGACTTTATCTCTCTCATATTATATTTTGATGTGTATATGTGAAGGAATAGATTGCTTAGAAGGATTTACAATCTTATTGATGGTGTTATTGTCAAAACCATGTCGTTTTAAATCTGCTTAGTTTGTTAATGATATCAGTAGAGGGCAGTAATAATTTGAAAGCATTTAATACAAAACTCCTGACCCATCAATCTGTCCACCTCAATCATTACTTTATGATGGAACAGCAATTTGATTACATGGGTGATCATGCCAATGATTTTTCAACCAAGCAGTCATACATTGAATATGAAATTGGCTACTGAACAGTGCTCCATGATGTAGTTTAGCCTACATGCATATAGTTTAGCCTGGTCTCCATGCAGTAACCATTTAACAAGCAGTAACATTTTAATACTGTAAATAGGCCTATGAACCAATGCATGCACACAGCATGAAACATGCACCACTCAAACATCTCCATCCCACTGTAACTGTCCCATTTGTCCTGGACAATGGAACTAAACTAGGCAGCGACTAATCTAGGTAGATTATCACTCTAATTACAAGTGGTGACAGATTAGGCTGCATCAAAGGAAGAATGAAAGCAAGAGTAAGAACAGGCAACACACTCACTTGCTGTCACAGTGAATCGAAGCGGGGAGCGCTCTGCAGTCCTTTGTGTTGCTGCACTTGGATTACTGATTTTGTCTCAAAAACAAGCTCCAGGGATTTTTTTCCAAAGCTCCGTTCTACAGCGTTGGGTTCCCTGCGGCGGACACCTTTAAGAAAATGTCAGCCTTCGGCTTTTGCCTAGCTTCATTTTTGGCATCTCTGCTGCTGAGCGCAAGAGCCGAACGTACCTTCCACTGAGGGAATGTCCACACCTGTATGTAAGTGGGTGGAGTGCGCCCTCTTCTGACCGCACGTCGCACATGTAAATGTAGGCCATTCAAAACGCATTCGCTAATAGGCCCTACATGCAAGTAAACTCAAAAGCAAACTCAAAAGTGAACAAAATAGGCTACCAACAACGCAAAATGCACAGACAAATTGGAGACCTTATACCCAACTAACTCAATCTGACAAGAAACAGTGGAAGAATAGCAAAACGTCTTGCAAATGTCCTGCATCTTGTCTAATTAGTAAATGTCAGGTGTGGACACAACTGATGACATGGGGCACGCTCATAAAAGAGCGGGAATATCGTTTGCTCGCGCGTCGATCTGTACTGGCAATAACACGAAACAGGATTGGAAGTAATATTCTGGACAGTTGATAACATTAGGCCTATTAATAATTTTCCAATGTAGGCTAATAGTCCTAGTCCAAGACAATTTTTCAAGTAATCTCGTTCGCTAGACATATCCCCCCATGCGCAATCAGATCTGAGGACGAGGTTACTTCAAGGTAAGGGAATGTAATAGGCCTTGGCTTGGCATATGGCATTTCTATGATCACGTGTCACTTGTAGGTCTACATCTAAAAAAAGATTAATACTATTCAATAGTCTGTAGGCTATTAGTCTATTGCTAAAACAAACAATCTTCATAATAAAAAATAGGCATACTAATTCCAACATGCAAATAGCTATATAGATTTAAGCCTACACTTGGAGGTGAGAGAGAAATGCCAAACTCCCTCTAAAATATTCAGGTAGCACTAGGAAACAGGACTGCCATAAATTAATATTCAATATACTTTAACTTTCCCTTAAACCATGCCAAGACCCCTTAATATAAATTAAATCGTCCTTAAATTAAACAATTGGCCTCTTAAATTTCCCTTAATTTTAAAAGGCAAAAATGGGACCCAGTGCCCTTTATTTCTCAATTGAAGGGCATATCAAGGATATCAGGAAATGTATCCCTATTAATGCCTTACTACAAAATGTTTGATAGCTCCCTTGCTTTTTGGGTTTAAGGATAGGTTGAGATATATGGAGCATGCCCTTAATTATACATTCATTGAGATTTTTTGTTTATCCTTACATTTTCAGATTAAGTGGCGATTTAAGGAACACATGGCGCTTCTTAAAAATACTTAATCCTTTCGATTTATGATGGCACTGCACATTCAGTGGCGATTTTAGCATGTAAATCTTGGTGGGGCCAAAACAATAACAAATGTTAGATACATGCCAGCAAAGCCACTACACAACACAACACAACAGAGTTCAGAACATGGGCCGTTCTTACAGTATTCTCACTGTACACCAAGTCAGAATCGTAGGATAGATACGGGGGCATATAAGCAGACATTGAAAGCTGGCATTCTCTGGATTTATGGTGCTTTCAAGACAACTGGGAACTCAAGGTTGAATCATGATGACGTCAGTGATCTTCAGGTCGCAGCTCTAGAAAGAGGCCCGAGTTCCCAACTTGCAATTCCGAGTTGGATGACCGTTCAAAACGTATTTTCCCAGTCAGAGCTAGTTTTTTTTCAGAGTTCCCAGTTGTCTTGAACTCCCTGAAGTCAGATTTCCCAGTTCTGAGTTTCCAGTTAATTAGAGTTATTTTATTTTTTAAACATTGTTTGCAAACTGATATGTGACATGTATTAATGTCAAAATAACATGCAACTCAACATATATTTTTTTGCTAAAAAGGTGGGGCACTGTGCACATTGTGCGAAAACCACAAACACAATTATTATTATGAGAGAGAGAGAGAGAGAGAGAGAGAGGCCCCCCTTAGAATCTAAATTATAGAGCATCAATGTTTTTTAACTTGTTAAAGTGAATAGAGTTAGGTGTTTTTCCAGGGTCATTCCATGTATTTGAATTCAGAGCACCTTACTGTACTTGGACAATTTAAGCATGTGTACATATCCATTTAGCATCTTAAAATAGCCTTGATTTTTCTCTTTAATGGTTTCAATTTTGCAATTAAGGTGAAATATGCATGATTTGTAAGGAGTAAAACCCTGTACAACAGCCCTTAATCAGGGTTTAAATAGTTTTTTTAAGGGGCAAAACATAAGTTAAGGCACACATTCAGGGGTACTGAAATGGTATTAAGGGTTTTACCCCTTAAAAACAGCTTAAAGCATGCACATTTCACCTTTCATTTCGCTTAATTCCTAAATGCAACCATAAGGGGGAAATCAAGGATATTGTAAAGTGCAAAATTAAGGGATTATGTTTCCTAGTGTAGTGTGAATAATCTGTGTGACTAAGAGACTAATCAATTTCTAAAGGAACTAGGGGCCCTTTCCCATCCTCTGGAAATCATTATGCAGCATTATAAATGTCATCCATCAGGCTTGTGCAGGAAGAGTCAGCCCCAGAGAGTGATCCCATTTTAATTGTGTTGCTCATGTTTGTTTGGCCCGGAGTGCCAGAGCATCATCAGATCCGGAGTTTATCAGCTCACAGACAATCCCCGGCTGACAGCTATTTTCCGTCCTTGGGTGGAGAAATAAGGAAAACCTCGCCCCATGTCTTTTCCTACCCATCACTTTGATAAAATAAAATGTTCAAATAAAATACTATTGTGACACCAGTACAGAGTCCAGGGTCGGCTCCAGGCAAAAGCGACATAAGCAGCCGCTTAGGGCCCCAGGCCGCTAAGGGGCCCCAGACCCCAAAAAACGACCTACTTTTGAGAGAATAGTAGAATAGACAAGGTGCAGGTTCGAAATTTGGTTGTGCATCAGCAGTTTTTCTCTGGTTTTGTCAGTCACTGACAGTCACTCAATTAGTCATATCAGCTAACAATTTTTAGATTGGTAGGTTAGTCTAGCCAGTTATCTAAACTTGTAGTAATCAGGGCCGAATACCGACCGTATCCGGGTCCCTGACCTGCAGGGGGCCCCCATTGATTTTGTTAGTCACTGTAACTCAGATATCAGGTAACTACACTGAACAAAAATATAAACGCAACATGTAAAGTGTTGGTCCCATGTTTCATGAGCTGAAATAAAAAATCCCAGAAATCTTCCATACGCACAAAAAGCTAATTTATCTCAAATGTTTTGCACAAATTTATTTACATACCTATTGGTGAAAATTTATCCTTTGCCAAGATAATCCATCCACCTGACAGGTGTGGCATATCAATAAGCTGATTAAACAGCATGATTATTACACAGGCGCACCTTGTGCTGGGGACAGTAACAGGCCACTTTAAAATATGCTGTTTTGTCACACAACACACTGCCACAGATGTCTCAAGTTTTGAGGGAGTGTGCAATTGGCATGCTGACTGCAGGAATGTCAACCAGAGCTGGTGCCAGAGAATTTAATGTTCATTTCTCTACCATAAGCTGCCTCCAATTTCGTTTTAGATAATTTGGCAGTATGTCCAACTGGCTTCACAACCGCAGACCACGTGTAACCACGCCAGCCCAGGACCTCCACATCAGGCTTGTTCACCTGCGGGATCGTCTGAGGAGGGGAAGTGGGGTGCTGCTGAGGAGTATTTTGGTCTGTAATAAAGCCCTTTTGTAGGGAAAACTCGATCTGATTGGCTGGGCCTGGCTCCCCAGTGGGTGGGCCTATGCCCTTCCAGGCCCACCCATGGCTGCACCGCTGCCCAGTCATGTGAAATCCATAGATTAGGACCTAATGACTTTATTTCAATTGACTGATATCCTTCTATGAACTGTAATTAAGTAAAATCTATGAAATTGTTGCATGTTGCGTTTATATTTTTGTTCAGTATATTTAAGTCTTATGGCTTGGAGGTAGAAGCTGTTCATGGCCTGTTGGTTCCAGAATTGGTGCATCAGTACACTTGCCGTGCGGTAGCAGAGATAACGGTCTATGACTTGGGTGGCTGGGTGAGTACCTCTTGGTGAGTACCCATTACTCACTGGGTGAGTATGAACAGCAGGGGTGGGGTTAATTGCATTTCAATACCGTCAACCTACTTACACTTACTTACTCCTCTTTGCTCCCTGTGGATCATAAGATTGTAACAAGCTCACGTCATGCCAGCTGGCCCTTTGCAAAGTAGGCCTACTTTGTCCCGTTAATAAAAAACAGTGACACCAGTGACTAGTTAGGATTCACAAAGCCATGCTAATATTTCTGGACCAGTGCCATTCCATTTCAAATTGAAAAGTTACATTTAGCTTGCAGGTGAGAGCACTATTGAATGTAAGCTTACAGGTTTAGGCTAAAGTATGCAATTTCCATATGCTGTCCATAAAAACATTCTAAGGAGAAAGTAGGGTGAAATTAAAGGTAGACTCAGGGGTATGATGTAGATGCAGAAAGTAAACAGCATAGTGGGTCAATTTACGCAACAACTAAGATTTGTTAAAGTGTGAGGCTCAATTTCTCCGCTCTTTTGGTCCCGTGGCTACCATGCTGTAACAGTGTGAAGCGAACCAGTGCACGTGCACAGATACTGTGTGTGACTGTGTTAGAGAGAAGTCTTGCGTCGTACTCATCTCAATATCTGCGGTGCTGCTCGTGACAATGTCATTTTGCTGAGTCTACCTTTATGAAACAAAGAGGTTATAATAAAACTCCAACACAGTGATAATTGGGGGCTGTTGGCAACAAAGATCAACCAATCGTGTGCATGTAAAGGCACTTCAAACAGGATAGAGATCCATTATAAAATAAGCTCCCTTCTCAACACACCTACTGTTTATATCCAAGCCTCTCTGGGAGCCGACCCTGTTTACTTTTTCAGCTTGACTCATCTTAAGTCAAGGCATCACACTGGCATTTTTGTATACATCCTCTCACGCACACTCACTCGCTCACGGGCAAAAGATGGCCAGTTCAAAGGCCTGCTGACGTGTTAAGAGCGGGAAAGTTATGAATCATGATAATGGTGATAAGATGCACGTACATACACGCACGCACGCACGCACACACAGCATACACCACTTTAACATACACCTTGGTGATGACACAAGTGTCTTTTAGCCACCATGGACAGAGAGAGAAATTGTGGCACTGATTTGTGTTTTCCACACACAATCAGTGCCACAATCATTATCACTATCAAGCATGCTCTTACATGTGTTATTGTCTCTCTAGTGATGTTTCCAGACACTTAAGCAGAACTGTTCATCTGGATGCCTTCACAAGCCAGAGTGAGAGAGGTTTAGAGTTAGGCTACCTGCTACCCACTAGGCACATACTGGTTGAATCAACGTTGTTTCCACGTCATTTCAATGAAATTATGTTGAATTGACGTCTGTGCCCAGTGGCTAGTGCTCTTTTATGTAGGGTGTAGACAAAAGGGAAGTTTAGACTAAAGCTAAGGGCTCTTGTAGGTTAGAGTGAAGTTTAAGCTAAGCCACAAAGGCATTTTGCAGAGATGAGTCTGCTTCCTTTCTTTCTTTCTTTCTTTCTTTCTTTCTGGAGATCACTGATCTAAGATATAATTGTCTCGTCGGTGAGGGTACAACTCGGTGAGAGTACAACTCAATATTAGGAAGGTGTTCCTTATGTTTTGTCCACTCAGTGTGTGTATATATATATGTGTGTGTGTGTGTCCACACAGAGGAGGGAGCAGCCTGCAAGCTCACTCAGGTACCACTCTGGTGGTATTTAGCCCCTTCATTTGTGTGGAATCCAGCGTCATTATCCTAAAGTGTTTCCATCTGGAAGTGCTTGGGAGTTCCCATTTGAACTCAATGTGTGTTCTGAAGGCACTGAGAGAGTGCTAGAAAAACGAATGCTCACGTTCTGTTAATTCCGCTTTGATATTCATGGACTCAGAATTTGGCACAATCATGTGATTAGTTAGTTGGCTGATGTATGGCAAGAAAAATGCCACCCAAGGCTTACAATCAGAACAGATTCCTTTGGAATACAGTGAGTTAGAAATGCTGCTCACTGATGTTGGAATGCCTTGTATGTTTTTGTCTGCTTCGGTTGGATGTAATCGGTCTGTGGCAGTGTATATACTATGAACAAGATCTGGTTTGAAGTGGATGATGAGTGGTCCTTTGTAATACTGCTTCATCAAGACTGAAAATACCATGCACATTGTCACCTGAAATGCATACTGTATTACCAGGAGTTTGTTCAGGATGGGGCAAAGTTACAGAATTTTTGGATAATCTGTATAGAACATATGATTCTACATCCTATAGAATAGGAAATCATGTCAGCTCTAAACTGTAGCGAATTGAGGGGGTACAATACATTGCACCTTACTGAACAAGCCCCTGGATTTATGCTAATGTTGCCAGGGGTGTCAATTAATATGCCATTTAGCAGAATATGCCCTGTACCTTTTGCAGAATATCAGTTTGTCCCTGATGTTTTTCCTGGAGAGATGTGGCTGCCTCGCTGCCCTTCTTGACACCAGGCCATCCTCCAAAAGTCTTCACCTCACTGTGCGTTCAGATGCACTCACACCTGCCTGCTGCCATTCCTGAGCAAGCTCTGCACTGGTGGTGCCCCAATTCAAAGTAGAGTGAAGTGGAGTTCAACAATTTCTGGACATAGATGCATAATGCCAGTAGATATTATAGGGATGTTGAGTTGTCTGTTTGAATGATCAAAGGTGAACATTCACCTTTCATGTACAGTCGTGGTCAAAAGTTTTGAGAATGACACAAGTATTGGTCTTCACAAAGTTCGCTGCTTCAGTGTTATGAGATATTTTTGTCAGATGTTACTATGGTATACTGAAGTATAATTACAAGCATTCCATAAGTGTCAAAGGCTTTTATTGACAATTACATTAAGTTTATGCAAAGAGTCAATATTTGCAGTGTTGACCCTTCTTTTTCAAGACCTCTGCAATCCGCCCTGGCATGCTGTAAATTAACTTCTGGGCCACATCCTGACTGATGGCAGCCCATTCTTGCATATTCAATGTTTGGAGTTTGTCAGAATTTGTGGGTTTTTGTTTGTCCACCCGCCTCTTGAGGATCGACCACAAGTTCTCAATGGGATTAAGGTCTGGGGAGTTTCCTGGCCATGGACCCAAAATTCAGATGTTTTGTTCCCCGAGCCACTTGGTTATCACTTTTGCCTTATGGCAAGGTGCTCCAACATGCTGGAAAAGGCATTGGTTGTCACCAAACTGTTCTTGGATGGTTGGGAGAAGTTGCTCTCGGAGGATGTATTGGTACCATTCTTTATTCATGGCTGTGTTCTTAGGCAAAATTGTGAGTGAACCCACTCCCTTGGCTGAGAAGCAACCCCACACATGAATGGTCTCAGGATGCTTTACTGTTGGCATGACACAGGACTGATGGTAGCGCTCACCTTGTCTTCTCCGGACAAGGTGTTTTCCGGATGCTCCAAACAATCGGAAAGGGGATTCATCAGAGAAAATGACTTTAACCCAGTCCTCAGCAGTCCAATCCCTGTACCTTTTGCAGAATATCAGTTTGTCCCTGATGTTTTTCCTGGAGAGATGTGGCTTCCTCGCTGCCCTTCTTGACACCAGGCCATCCTCCAAAAGTCTTCACCTCACTGTGCGTTCAGATGCACTCACACCTGCCTGCTGCCATTCCTGAGCAAGCTCTGCACTGGTGGTGCCCCGATCCCGCAGCTGAATCAACTTTAGGAGACGGTCCTGGCGCTTGCTGGACTTTCTTTGGCGCCCTGATGCCTTCTTCACAACAATTGAACCTCTCTCCTTGAAGTTCTTGATGATCCGATAAATGGTTGATTTAGGTGCAATCTTACTAGCAGCAATATCCTTGCCTGTGAAGCCCTTTTTGTGCAAAGCAATGATGACGGCACGTGTTTCCTTGCAGGTAACCATGGTTAACAGAGGAAGAACAATGATTTCAAGCACCACCCTCCTTTTAAAGCTTCCACTCTGTTATTCTAACTCAACCAGAATGACAGAGTGATCTCCAGCCTTGTCCTCGTCAACACTCTCACCTGTGTTAACGAGAGAATCACTGACATGATGGCAGCTGGTCCTTTTGTGGCAGGGCTGAAATGCTGTGTGATTTTTTTGGGGGGGATTAAGTTCATTTTCATGACTTTGCAATTAATTGCAATTCATCTGATCACTCTTCATGACATTCTGGAGTATATGCAAATTGCCATCATCAAAACTGAGGCAGCAGACTTTGTGAAAATTAGTATTTGTGTCATTCTCAAAACTTTTGACCACGACTGTATACGGAGCAGGACAAATATAAACCTAGATACTGACCTAAGGTTAGTTTTGCAGTATTCTCCCTATTGGTGAAGGTTAGAATATGGGGAGGGTAAACTGATCCTGGATTTTAATTTGCCGAAAACCTCTACCCAGAGCACAGGGAACGATGTAAGTGGAAGTGTGTGGACGTTTACGCCAGGGGGCACTGTCGCTCCAGGCAATTCAGCCCCTCATTGGTCTTTCTGTACAACAACAAACTGACTTGGTGGGAAAATGAGTCTCAAAGCACTGGTCTAAGATCAGTTGCCACTCCAAATTCTAACCAAGATTATGGGGTTGAAAGATTGAAGCACTGTACCTAGGCCTGTGCTTATGGTATATCTTCTAGCTCTGTCACCTGTAGCATTGCTCATTCTGTTGAGCCCAGGGTTCAAGACAAGGCAATGATTCAACTTCCACTGTCATTAAAAAACATACGGTCTCTCTTGTAAAATAGATGTTATCTCAATAAGAATAACCGGTATAAATAAAGGTTAAATTAAAAATACATGAAATAGACATGATTACCTGTTTTATTAAAATGTTCAGTTTGCTTTATTTGGTGGGAATTTGGAGTCTACAACCAAGTGGTCATAATGAAAGTCTTGAACACATCACTGAACCAATTGTAAGCCTGTATGTTTTGACCCCTATGGATGTTTCTTAGTAACTACTATTGCTTTCTATTGACAGAAGGGGATTTCAACCTTGCTATACAATGGGTGGTGGGTTAGACCAAGCGCTAATATAAAGTGACTAAGGGGGCAGTTGAAATCGGTGAGGGGGAAGCATATTGGGGGTTCTTGCATTGGAATTATATTGAATTCTGCTTATATCACGGTATACCACAATAAACATCAAGTTCAAATGCAGAGACTCCAAGACCATTGATTGTGCTTTTGAAGTGACAGGTTGGCGCGAAATCTGTAGCCTATCTCCGCTGCGTTGTATCAGCACAATGGACAGTGCCCTACACACTAAAGCAAGGCTGTTTTGGTAATGAATATAGGCTACAAGATAGATTCACAAACAGCCTATGTGAATGCAGCTGTACACACAGCTGTTTTACCAAAATAATGCAAACTAAATGCTGAAGTAGTAGCCTAGTTATTCATGCATGCAAAAAAAATACAGAATAGCAGTTTGGCTTAGAATACCGACATAACTGTGAATGCGAATGAATGTGAACAGAACAAAACAGCGGTACCAAGTAGTAGGCCTTGTAAACAAAATATCAGATCGATAAAGGCATGACACAATCTATGTTTGGGCTAATTACATGAACAGTAAAAAATCACAGTAAACAAAAGGCGAATGGAGATCCAAATAACCGAAACATAGCCTACTACAGTGAGATGCACCCATGCACAGCCGTCTTGCCAAACAAATAGGCCTATAGGCCTGCTTCAAACATGGAAAACCATGCCACTCATGAGTATGACTGTAAGTCGCTTTGGATAAAAGCGTCTGCTAAATGGCATATTATTATTATTATTATTATTACAGCAACACTTTGTGATATGGCACAATACACTAATGTGCATCAAATTCGACCGACGTAATCAACTAAGCAATGCCAGCCTACCATAAACACATTTCCAATACGTACAGTTCCATTTACAACCACAAAAACCAATTGGCTACCAAGAAAAACATAATAAAATGTATGGATTTTTATGATGAAACATGTGTAGCTATACCCAGGGGTTCTTGCATTGGAATTATATTGAATTCTGCAGTAACCGAGTAATCCAGCTACTCTCTTCCAAAGAACCAGTTGCTATTAAATGAACGTTTCGGGACAGAAAACCCAAGGCTAGGGTAGGATTCTAGATTAACCTGGGCTGGCTCCTCTGTTCCAAGATTGTCAGGAACAGTCGGAGGTGGAGGGGGCTGTGGAGCCATTATCCTTGCGGCGCTTGTGGAAGGGTGGGTAGGCTCTGCACGTGGAGCTAGCTGGAGCTTGGCAGCATCATCGCTGCTTGGCTTGGCGGTGGCCTCAGTGGTTTGATGCTGCTGCTGCTCATCGCTCTCATTTTGGCTTTGTTTGGGTACTTTGGCGAAACCAATATCTGATATCCATCGTGGCAGTGGCAGATTAGCTGGTTCGAGCTAGCTAAATAGGCTAAGGCTAATAATACTAACGCTTTTTACAGCTAGCTAAGAAGCTAACTAAACTCTGTAGTGGTGGGGCGTGAGGCAGAGTTGAGTGATGCAGCTTCAACCATAAACTTCACCCTGTCCTTACAAATCAACATCAAATATTACAGGCGGCGGCGTATCACGCTATTCACTTAGCCTATGAAAGATGGCTTTTTATGGAAACCCAAAGGAGTCATACCTTACCATCCCAGTGGCTTTCCATAGCCTCCCTGAACACACCACTGCACGCTCTGTCCATTGTGCTGACACAGCGCAGTGGAGAAACAGATTTTGCACCAACAGGTCACTCAATAATTTGAAATTTTTTGCTATTTTTATATAAGGACATCAAACTAAAACTGAGGGGGCACAAGTTATAACTGAGGGGCCTAAGCCCCCTTTTGCCCCTTCGTGGTGCCCGTGGTGGGTGTTAAGGGTGAGTCTGTAATTACAGTGGAAATCAATACCCTCTCTCTCCAAATATCAAATGGATGTTGCTTCTGTTAAACTTAAGGATTTAACTTCTAGGAGATAGTGGGTGTTACAAGGCTTATATATCTGAGATAAGTTTTCTTAGTCAACCTTGTGGCTTTTATGTGGCTTACCCTTCCAATCACACAAACACTACTGACCTTATGTGTTGAACTCTGCGAAAGTGTATGGTCACTAAAGTTACCTTCACATAATTCATATCGTTTTCCTCTTTTGCTTGCCTACATTTGAGGACATACAGTGCCTTCAGAAAGTATTCACACCCCTTGACTTTTTCCACATTTTGTTGTGTTACAAAGTGGGATTACAATTGATTTGTTAATTTTTTTGTCAACAATCTACACAAAATACTCAAAGTGGAAGAAAAACTCTAACATTTTTTAAAAAATTATGAAAAAGAAAACACTAAAATATCTTGATTACATAAGTATTGATTTAAATAGGCTACTCAGGAACATTCAACGTCGTCTTGGAAAGCAACTCCAGTGTAGATTTGGCCTTGTGTTTTAGGTTATTGTCCTGCTGAAAGGTGAATTTGTCTCCCAGTGACTGCTTAAAAGCAGACTGAACCAGGTTTTCCTGTAGGAATTTGCCTGTGCTTAGCTGTATGCCGTTTATTTTTATAAAAAACAACAACTCCCTAGTCCTTGCCAATGACAAGCATACCCATAACATGATGCAGCCACCACAATGCTTAAAAATATGAAGAGTGGTACTCGGTGATGTGTTGTGTTGGATTTGCCCCAAACATAACGCTTTGTATTCAGGACTTAAAGTTAATTTCTTTGCCACATTTTTTGCAGTTTTACTTCAGTGCCTTATTGCAAACAGGATGCATGTTTTGGAATTTTTTATTCTGTACAGGCTTCCTTCTCTGTCATTTAGGCTAGTATTGTGGAGCAACTAGAATGTTGTTGATCCATCATCAGTTTTCTCCTATCACAGCCATTAAAGGGATACTTCGGGATTTTGGCAATGAGGCCCTTTATCTACAATTGAAGTCGGAAGTTTACATACAGTGAGGGAAAAAAGTATTTGATCCCCTGCTGATTTTGTACATTTGCCCACTGACAAAGAAATTATCAGTCTTTAATTTTAATGGTAGGTTTATTTGAACAGTGAGAGACAGAATAACAACAAAAAAATCCAGAAAAACGCATGTCAAAAATGTTATAAATTGATTGAGGGAAATAAGTATTTGTCCCCCTCTCAATCAGAAAGATTTCTGGCTCCCAGGTGTCTTTTATACAGGTAACGAGCTGAGATTAGGAGCACACTCTTAAAGGGAGTGCTCCTAATCTCAGTTTGTTACCTGTATAAAAGACACCTGTCCACAGAAGCAATCAATCAATCAGATTCCAAACTCTCCACCATGGCCAAGACCAAAGAGCTCTCCAAGGATGTCAGGGACAAGATTGTAGACCTACACAAGGCTGGAATGGGCTACAAGACCATCCCAAGCAGCTTGGTGAGAAGGTGACAACAGTTGGTGCGATTATTCGCAAATGGAAGAAACACAAAAGAACTGTCAGTCTCCCTCGGCCTGGGGCTCCATGCAAGATCTCACCTCGTGGAGTTGCAATGATCATGAGAACACAGGAGGATCTTGTCAATGATCTCAAGGCAGCTGGGACCATAGTCACCAAGAAAACAATTGGTAACACACTACACCGTGAAGGACTGAAATCCTGCAGCACCCGCAAGGTCCCCCTGCTCAAGAAAGCACATATAGAGGGCCGTCTGAAGTTTGCCAATGAACATCTGAATGATTCAGAGGAGAACTGGGTGAAAGTGTTGTGGTCAGATGAGACCAAAATCGAGCTCTTTGGCATCAACTCAACTTGCCGTGTTTGGAGGAGGAGGAATGCTGCGGATGACCCCAAGAACACCATCCCCACCGTCAAACATGGAGGTGGAAACATTATGCTTTGGGGGTGTTTTTCTGCTAAGGGGACAGGACAACTTCACTGCATCAAAGGGACGATGGACGGCGCCATGTACCGTCAAATCTTGGGTGAGAACCTCCTTCCCTCAGCCAGGGCATTGAAAATGGGTCGTGGATGGGTATTCCAGCATGACAATGACCCAAAACACACGGCCAAGGCAACAAAGGAGTGGCTCAAAAAGAGACACATTAAGGTCCTGGAGTGGCCTAGCCAGTCTCCAGACCTTAATCCTATAGAAAATCTGTGGAGGGAGCTGAAGGTTCGAGTTGCCAAACGTCAGGCTCAAAACCTTAATGACTTGGAGAAGATCTGCAAAGAGGAGTGGGACAAAATCCCTCCTGAGATGTGTGCAAACCTGGTGGCCAACTACAAGAAACGTCTGACCTCTAAGATTGCCAACAAGGGTTTTGCCACCAAGTACTAAGTCATGTTTTGCAGAGGGGTCAAATACTTATTTCCCTCATTAAAATGCAAATCAATTTATAACATTTTTGACATGCGTTTTTCTGGATTTTTTTGTTGTTATTCTGTCTCTCGCTGTTCAAATAAACCTAAAATTAAAATTATAGACTGATCATTTCTTTGTCAGTGGGCAAACGTACAAAATCAGCAGGGGATCAAATACTTTTTTCCCTCACTGTACACTTAGGTTGGAGTCATTAAAACTTGTTTTTCAACCACTCCACAAATTTCTTGTTAACAAACTATAGTTTTGGCAAGTCGGTTAGGACATCTACTTTGTGCATGACACAAGTAATTTTTCCAACAATTGTTTACAGACAGATTATTTCACTTATAATTCACTGTATCACAATTCCAGTGGGTCAGAAGTTTACATACACTAAATTGACTGTGCCTTTAAACAGATTTGAAAATTGCAGAAAATGATGTCATGTCTTTAGTAGCTTCTGATAGGCTAATTGACATCATTTGAGTCAATTGGAGGTGTACCTGTGGATGTATTTCAAGGCCTACCTTCATCATGGGAAAATCAAAAGAAATCAGCCAAGACCTCAGAAGAAAAATTGTAGACCTCCACAAGTATGGTTCATCCTTGGGAGCAATTTCCAAACGCCTGAAGGTACCACGTTCATCTGTACAAACAATAGTACGCAAGTATAAACACCATGGGACCACGCAGCCGTCATACCGCTCAGGAAGGAGACGCGTTCTGTCTCCTAGAGATGAATGTACTTTGGTGCGAAAAGTGAAAATCAACAGCAAAGGACCCTGTGAAGATGCTGGAGGAAACAGGTACAAAAGTATCTATATCCACAGTAAAACTAGTCCTATATCGACATAACCTGAAAGGCTGCTCAGCAAGGAAAAAGCAACTGCTCCAAAACCGCCATAAAAAAGACAGACTACGGTTTGCAACTGCACATGGGGACACATGGGGACTTTTTGGAGAAATGTCCTCTGGTCTGATGAAACAAAAATAGAACTGTTTGGCCATAATGACCATTGTTATGTTTGGAGGAAAAAGGGGGAGCTTGCAAGCCGAAGAACACCATCCCAACCGTGAAGCACGGGGGTGGCAGCATCATGCTGTGGGGGTGCTTTGCTGCAGGAGGGACTGGTGCACTTCACAAAATAGATGGCATCATGAGGACGGAAAATTATGTGGATATATTGAAGCAACATCTCAAGACATCAGTCAGGAAGTTAAAGCTAGGTCGCAAATGGGTCTTCCAAATGGACAATGACCCCAAGCATACTTCCAAAGTTGTGGCAAAATGGCTTAAGAACAACAAAGTCAAGATATTGGAGTGGCCATCACAAAGCCCTGACCTCAATCCTATAGAACATTTGTGGGCAGAACTGAAAAAGCGTGTGTGAGCAAGGAGGCCTACAAACTTGATTCAGTTACACCATCTCTGTCAGGAGGAATGGGCCAAAATTCACCCAACTTATTGTGTGAAGCTTGTGGAAGGCTACCCAAAACGTTTGACCCAAGTTAAACAATTTAAAGGCAATGCTACCAAATACGAATTGAGTGTATGTAAACTTCTGACCCACTGGGAATGTGATGAAAGAAATAAAAGCTGAAATAAATCATTCTCTCTACTATTTTTCTGACATTTCACATTCTTAAAATAAAGTGGTGGTCCTAACTGACCTAAGACAGGACATTTTTACTATGATTAAATGTCAGGAATTGTGAAAAACTGAGTTAAAATGTATTTGGCTAAGGTGTATGTAAACTTCCGACTTGGAAGTACTTCCCCAGACTCAGATGAACTCATGGATACCATTTGTACGTCTCTGTGTCCAGTATGAAGGAAGTTAGAGGTAGTTTTACGAGCTAATGGTAACTAGTGTTAGCGCAATGACTGGAAGTCTATGGGTATCTGCTAACACGCATTGGCTCTGCATTGGACACAGTATGGAAACGATTGAAAGATGAGACTCTCACGAACATGATGGTGTTCTCCGTTTTGCTCTACGACCCCCGCAAGAGTCTTGGGACTCGTCTGAAGTCTCTACAGCCGATCTGCCAACTTCTGTCTGCAGCGTCCGAACAGTTTGGTCTACAGACTAATATGATCCCTCTGTGGAAAGGCTCTAGGATGCCCACAGGCCTCACAAGACTCGTCTGAAGGCCCCCCAGTATATCTCTCAGATATAGGACAGACACTTCAGAACAAACGTCCTTTTGTTTTTTGGGGGGGACTATCTGTTGTTCCATGTAGTGAATCTGTTATTCAATGCGTTTGTATGGGCTAATAGCAGTAAGGCCAATTTAAAATCAAAGAGCAAAATGATCCTTGGTATGACCTTATAACAATTCCATATAGCTTAGTAGAATCTGTGAATCTGTGTTTGAAATTCACTGCTCGACTGAGGGACCTTACAGATACTTGTATGTGTGGGGTACAGAGATGAGGTAGTCATTTCAAAATCATGTTAAATACTATTATTGCACACAGAGTGAGTCCATGCAATTTATTATGTGACTTGTGAAGCAAATTTTTTGTCCTGAACTTATTTAGGTTTGCCATAACAAAGGGGTTGAATACTTATTGACTCAAGCCATTTCAGCTTTTCATTTTTAATTAATTTGTAAACATTTCTAGAAACATAATTCCACTTTGACATTCTGGGGTATTGTGTGTAGGCCAGTGACACAAAATCTCAGGCTATAACAGAACAAAATGTGGAAAAAGTCAAGGGGTGTGTATACTTTCTGAATGCATTGTAAATACCAGACACACTAGTTCATTGGACCACAATTAACAAGATGCATCTATAGCACAGTGTTACGAAACCGATTAACTAGCTTTCTAATATTGATATGCTCGCTAAGTCTAGGGATCCTAGGCCTAGTTAACTGGTCTGCTGAAAAGGAACTGATGTGAAAAGATCTGATGTGATTGGTCAAAAGACCAATTAGTGGAAAAAATATCAGAATTGTGCTGCCTGTGTAAACGCAGCCAATGAGTTGTAATGCTCATAGACACACAGGTTCATAGCAATGTTCCCATGGGGTCAAACTTGTGCACGTTGAATTGAAAAGCATCCCCTTCGGGGCTCCCTTGACACTTTCATTCTATTCACACAAACACACACACACACACACACGTCCTCCCCCTTCCTCCCACTCCAAACCCCTGTGGCCCTATATGCCCATCTCCTAATTGGTGCTTTCTTCCCAGGGAGAGAGGGACGTGTGTGTTGTGTTGTGTGTGTGTGTGTGTGTGTGTGTGTGTGTGTGTGTGTGTGGACGTCTCGATTCAGCTCTGTCAGGTGGGGTAAGGAGGGGACAAAAGGGGGCGCGGGGGCCCTTTCTCAGCGGGGCCGTTGACACCAATAAATCCCTGCCACTTCCTCTCCGGTGTGCCGGGGTTATGTCAGGAATGTCCTGGCCATATTGTGTGCCGGCCCGCTCTGTTTTAGGTAACCCATCACCAGGCATTCTACAGCCCTTAGCCCCTGTGTTCAGCCCAGTGCACCCCCCCCCCCCCCTCTCCTCCCTTACACACACACACACACACTCTGCAATGTGTCCCCGCGTCCCCATGCTCTGAATAGACCACCTCTGTTGAATACGACAGACAGGCAGGCGTCAGAACGTCAGGTTCAGTGGCCCAAGTCATGCCTGGGCATAATAGAGCTAGTTATTTTCACCTGTTTGGTCCCCTCTCTCTCTTTGTCCAAGGAAGAAAATAAAACAATGGACTGAGTGTTTCTCCCCCGTCACACTCGTTCGCTTCCAGAGCTTTTCAGAGAGGAGGAGGACGAGGGGAATGAGGATGGTTCTATAGAGATATATACGTGGGTATACACACATGCACGTGCACACACACACACTTTCTCATACACACACCCACACATTGGAATAAACACACACACACACACACACACTTTCTCGTACACTTGCACATATTGGAATAAACAAATCCATCTATGTACAGACCCAGCATGCTTACATAGGAACTAATGCATTCTTACATACATGCCTTCTTCTAGAATGTTATTTACGATTTCATACAGTCATAATTGAGTCATGATTCATCCTATCGTGAAACATGTGATCTTTGCTGTAGTGCACACACACACACACACACACACACACGTGTGATTGCAAAACTCCACCATTGAGAGGTTTGATTTGTTGTTTGGAGGGTGTACACATGTTTCAGAGCGAGGCGCCATCATGGCCTCCAAAACTATTAGGTTCTGTAAATACACACTGTGGCAAATGTAAACCTTCTCGGCATGCCAACCATACGCACATAGGGGCACTGGGAGACAGCCGTGAGATGGAGGGGGGTGTAGGGAGGGGTGTATAGAGGGGAGGACGGGGATGTCTTCATTTCACTGCAATCAGGAGCCGAGAGATGGATATGGAAAATATAGAATCTAATGGGGGAAGACTGAAATGTGTATATCTGTCTACCCCCAGTCTGGTGCAATCATGATGGACTTGAGTAAACAACTTAGATGTGCTTCCCAAAGTACCTGGGTCATTCCACCAATTCGGTGCCTTTTAAGAAGTGTAACTTGTTCAAAACAAACTTTGGATTTCATCTAATTTTAACATTCTGTCATAAAGAGCACATGTTCAACTTCATAAAAAAAACACATTTTCACATCTCAAGAGGTTAAATAAAAAAATATACTATAGTAAGTGCATATTAAGTGCCAAATAAAGTAACAGGGTTGACCATTTCATCTTAAATCAGCCATTAATCCCCTCATTACAGGGGGAATGGAAGTGTGTTGTGTGCAACAGGGAGTGGCAATTGAATGCAAGCTTCACAAAATATGTTTTATTGCTAAAACATTTTTAGCCCCTTAGAGTCAATTGACACACCTGCGCATCATACGTGACGTCGTTTTGAATATTGAATAGCTCCCCGTGTGTTAAAGCTAGGGATTTACAGTTTCTTGCAGTGGCTGCAGCTCATTCCCTTCTTTCCGCCAATATAAAGCTTGCTCCTAATCCATAACATGGGGCTTGTGAAAGCTGTGTTTTCTGAGTGGATCCGTCTATCTATAGGTAAAAGGGTTGATGTGTTATACTCGGCCCGGGCACACTCAGTTTTCCACCACAAAACACCAAACAATTGTCAAAAATAGTAGAACCTGCTTTTACACTATGATTTGACTATTAGATGTTCAATGTTTCTATATATGTTTCTATATAATGTTTCTATATACAGTGCATTCGGAAAGTATTCAGACCCCTTTGACTTTTTCCACATTTTGTTACGTTACAGCCTTATTCTAAAATTGATTGAATAAATAACAATCCTCATCAATCTACACACAATACCCCATAATGACAAAGCAAAAACAGGTTTTTAGTTTTTTTTGCAAATGTATCAAAAAAACTAAACAGAAATACCTTATTTACATAAGTATTCAGACCTTTTGCTATGACTCGAAATTGAGCTCAGGTGCATCCTGTTTCCATTGATCATCCTTGAGATGTTTCTACAACTTGATTGGAGTCCACTTGCCGTAAATTCCAATTGATTGGACATGATTTGGAAAGGCACGCACCTGTCTATATAAGGTCCCACAGTGCATGTCAGAGCAAAAACCAAGCCATGAGGTCAAAGGAATTGTCCATAGAGCTCTGAGACAGGATTGTGTCAAGGCACAAATCTGGGGAAGGGTACCATGAACACAGTGGCCTCCATCATTCTTAAATGGAAGACGTTTGGAACCACCATGACTCTTCCTAGAGCTGGTCGCCTGGCCAAACTAAGCAATCAGGGGAGAAGGGCCTTGGTCAGGGAGGTGACCAAGAACCTGATGGTCACTCTGACAGAGCTCCAGAGTTCCTCTGTGGAGATGGGAGAACCTTCCAGAAGGACAACCATCTCTGCAGCACTCCACCAATCAGGCCTTTATGGTAGAGTGGCCAGACGGAAGCCACTCCTCAGTAAAAGGCACATGACAGCCCGCTTGGAGTTGCCAAAAGGCACCTAAAGGACTCTCAGACCATGAGAAACAAGATTCTCTGGTCTGATGAAACCAAGATTGAACTCTTTGGCCTGAATGCCAAGTGTCATGTCTGGAGGAAACCTGGCACCATCCCTACAGTGAAGTATGGTGGTGATATCATCATGCTGTGGGGATGTTTTTCAGCGGCAGGGACTGGGAGACTAGTCAGGAGCAAAGTACAGAGAGATCCTTTTGAAAACCTGCTCCAGAATGCTCAGGACCTCAGACTGGGGAGAAGGTTTACCTTCCAAGAGGACAACGACCCTAAGCTCACAGCCAAGACAACGCAGGAGTGGCTTCGGGACAAGTCTCTGAATGTCCTTGAGTGGCCCAGCCAGAGCCCGGACTTGAACCCGATCGAACATCTCTGGAGAGACCTGAAAATAGCTGTGCAGCGACGCTCCCCATCCAACCTGACAGAGCTTTAAGAGGATCTACAGAGAAGAATGGGAGAAACTCCCCAAATACATGTGTGCCTAGCTTGTAGCATCATACCCAAGAGGACTCGAGGCTGTAACCACTGCCAAAGGTGCTGCAACAAAGTACTGAGTAAACGGTCTGAATACTTATGTAACTGTAATATTTCAGTTTTTAATTTGTAATACATTTGCAAAAATCTCTAAAACCCGTTTTGCTTTGTCATTATGGGTTATTGTGTGTAGATTGATGAGGAACATTTAAAAAATATATATTTTAGAATAAGGCTGTAATGTAACAAAATGTGGAAAAAGTCAAGGGGTCTGAATACTTTCCGAAATCAAATAAAATTGTATTTATCACATGCGCCGAATACAACAGGTGTAGACCTTACAGTGCAATGCTTACTTACAAGCCCTTAACCAACAATGCAGTTTTAAGAAAAATAAATGTTAAGTAAACAATAGATAAGTAAAGAAATAAAAGCAGTAAAGATAACAGTAGCGACGCTATATACAGGGGGTACCGGTACAGAGTCAATGTGCGGGGGCACCGGTTAGTTCAGGTAATTGAGGTAATATGTACATGTAGGTATAGTTAAAGTGACTATGCATAGATAATAAACAGAGTAGCAGCAGCGTAAAGAGGGGGTCGGGGGGACAATGCAAATAGTCTGGGTAGCCATTTGATTAGCTGTTCAGGAGTCTTATGGCTTGGGGAAAGAAGCTGTTTTGAAGCCTTTTGGACCTAGACTTGGTAGTGCCTTGCGGTTGGAGGCCGAGTAGTTGCCATACCAGGCGGTGATGCAACCAGTCAGGATGCTCTCTGGTGCAGCTGTATAACTTTTTGAGGATCTGAGGACCCATGCCAAATCTTTTCAGTCTCCTGAGGGGGAATAGGCTTTGTCGTGCCCTCTTCACGACTGTCTTGGTGTGTTTGGACCATGATAGTTTGTTAATGATGTGGACACCAAGGAACTTGAAGCTCTCAACCTGCTCCACTACAGCCCCGTCGATGTTAATGGGGGCATGCTCGGTCCTTCTTTTCCTGTAGTCCACAATCATCTCCTTTGTCTTGATCACGTTGAGGGAGAGGTTGTTATCCTGGCACCACACGGCCAGGTCTCTGACCTCCTCCCTATAAGCTGTCTCATTGTTGTCGGTGATCAGGCCTACACCACTGTTGTGTCATCAGCATACTTAATGATGGTGTTGGAGTCATGCCTGCCCATGCAGTCATGGGTGAACAGGGAGTACAGGAGGGGACTGAGCACGCACCCCTGAGGGGCCCCGTGTTGAGGATCAGCGTGGCAGATGTGTTGTTGCCTACCCTTACCAACTGGGGGCGGCCCGTCAGGAAGTCCAGGAACCAGTTGCAGAGGGAGGTGTTTAGCTCCAGGGTCTTTAGCTTAGTGATGAGCTTTGAGGGCACTATGGTATTGAACGCTGAGCTGTAGTCAATGAATAGCATTCTCACGTAGGTGTTCCTTTTGTCGAGGTGTGAAAGGGCAGTGTGGAGTGCAATAGAGATTGCATCATCTGTGGATCTGTTGGGGCGGTATGCAAATTGGGTGGGTATATATTTTATAAGGTATAGTTTCACCATATTCAAATGAGAGTTCAGTTCACGTAACAGGGTTGACCTTAAAATGAGGGACAGACGAAAATGATTACTAATCACATGAAATAAATAATAATCTTCAGAAATGACTTCGTCAAAGCAACAAAATTAATACTTTGTGTAATAAGTGTGCGTTTTGCGTCCTTTTGATATTTTAAGTAGAAATTGGGCACCATTATTTAATTTTAAAAGCCTATTATATTAACACCCTACGGTCGATGGCCTCGCCCGTGTGGGAATCAAATTAGCATAACAAAAAAATCCCCATAAAGATCTGTAAATTTAAGCTACAGATATGTTTTTTTTTTTGCAATGGATACGTCTCAATCCATTTAATCCGCCTATGCCGCACTTCTACATCTGTGGTGAAAGGTGACAGAGCTAGAGCTGTGTTTGTCAGACCATGAGACATCCCAAAAATCGGTCTTCTCACAAAATCATCTGTAGCGTCCAAACTGTCAACATTTTTGGGTTGAAATGGGTTGAAATCTTCCTAGAAGTGACACAGGGTTGATGGAGGGACATGTCAAAATGCTGAATTCTCCATGTGGTCTATATTAAAGGGCACTTCATTTAATAAAACAGGCTTTTAAAATTCAATATTGGTGCACAATTTCCACTTAAAATATCAAAGGGATGCAAAAGGCACTCTTTTCGTGGAACGACCCACCTACAGTGCCTTCAGAAAGTATTCACACCCCTTGACTTTTTCCACATTTTGTTGTGCATTTAAAATGGATGACATTTACATTTTGTGTCACTGGCCTACACACAATACCCCATAATGTCAAAGGGGAATTGTGTTTTTAGAAATGTTTACAAATTTATAAAAAATGAAAATCTCCCAAATATCACTATTTCTAAAACAAGCCATAGAAAGTTGGTTGCAATTTCAATTTAATCCTCCAGAAACGACAGAACAAATAATGCAACAAATATTGTGGTTAAACTCAAATATACTCATTGATAAAAAAACATAATTTTTTGAGAAAATGTTTAAAAAAGGTATAATCTTCGTAAATGATAACATACAGTGGGGAGAACAAGTATTTGATACACTGCCGATTTTGCAGGTTTTCCTACTTACAAAACATGTAGAGGTCTGTAATTTTTATCATAGGTACACTTCAACTGTGAGAGACGGAATCTAAAACAAAAATCCAGAAAATCACATTGTATGATTTTAAAGTAATTAATTTGTATTAGTTTCATCACATTCCCAGTGGGTCAGAAGTTTACATACACTCAATTAGTATTTGGTAGCATTGCCTATAAATTGTTTCACTTGGGTCAAACGTTTCGGGTAGCCTTCCACAAGCTTCCCACAATAAGTTGGGTGAATTTTGGCCCATTCCTCCTGACAGAGCTGGTGTAACTGAGTCAGGTTTGTAGGCCTCCTTGCTCGCACACGCTTTTTCAGTTCTGCCCACAAATTTTCTATAGGATTGAGGTCAGGGCTTTGTGATGGCCACTCCACAGCATGATGCTGCCACCCCCGTGCTTCACGGTTGGGATGGTGTTCTTCGGCTTGGAAGCGTCCCCCTTTTTCCTCCAAACATAACGATGGTCATTATGGCCAAACAGTTCTATTTTTGTTTCATCAGACCAGAGGACATTTCTCCAAAAAGTACGATCTTTGTCCCCATGTGCAGTTGCAAACCGTAGTCTGGCTTTTTTATGGCGGTTTTGGAGCAGTGGCTTCTTCCTTGCTGAGCGGCCTTTCAGGTTATGTCGATATAGGACTCGTTTTACTGTGGATATAGATACTTTCTTACCTGTTTTCTCCAGCATCTTCACAAGGTCCTTTGCTGTTGTTCTGGGATTGATTTGCACTTTTCGCACCAAAGTATGTTCATCTCTAGGAGACAGAACGCGTCCCCTTCCTGAGCGGTATGACAGCTGCGTGGTCCCATTTTGTTTATACTTGCGTACTATTGTTTGTACAGATGATTGTGGTACCTTCAGGCGTTTGGAAATTGCTCCCAAGGATGAACCAGACTTGTGGAGGTCTACAATTTTTTTCTGAGGTCTTGGCTGATTTCTTTTGATTTACCCATGATGTCAAGCAAAGAGGCACTGAGTTTGAAGGTAGGCCTTGAAATACATCCACAGGTACACCTCCAATTGACTCAAATGATGTCAATTAGCCTATCAGAAGCTTTTAAAGCCATGACATCATTTTCTGGAATTTCCCAAGCTGTTTAAAGGCACAGTCAACTTAGTGTATGTAAACTTCTGACCCACTGGAATTGTGATACAGTGAATTATAAGTAAAATAATCTGTCTGTAAACAATTGTTGGAAACATGACTTGTGTCATGCACAAAGCAGATGTCTTAACCGACTTGCCAAAACTATTGTTTGTTAACAAGAAATTTGTGGAGTGGTTGAAAAACTAGTTTTAATGACTCCAACCTAAGTGTATGTAAACTTCCGACTTCAACTGTAGATTGCAAAATAGTTGGGAAGGGATTTTTGACGTACCGATTCCATGGCATAGTGGTTATGAACTGATACGCAAAACGATGCCGGATTCAAAACTTATAATTTTTCAACTTAAGTTATTATACAAAATTCTTGCTACCAATAGAATGTTATTTATATGGGGGATACAATCTTCCCAGCTCTGCATATTTTGCTGCGAAGAGACAGAATCATTTGTCCATTTATAGCTTGTTTTTGGACACAGGTCCAGGAATGGCTGAAGGATTGCAATATTTACCTGGAGCTAACCCTGCAGATAGCACTGGGTGATCTGAAAAGTCATAGTCAATCGATCAATAATATAATAATACTTTTAGCAAAAAAATATATTTTTAATTTGCAATCTGTAGAAACAATGAGAATAGAAGGGTTCAGAACTTTTGTGAAACATCACAGTACAGTTGAAAAATATATGGCAAATAGAAATCCAATATGGATGGTGTTAGGAGATAGATGGGAGGTGTTGAATGGAGCTGAAGGATGGGACTAATAACAACTAACAACAACTAATAACAACATGATAACTAATGTAAAGCATACTGTGTCCATAATAAGTATATAGGTTATAGGTTGAGAGCTTTTGTGAAAAAGCACAGTTAGAAAGATATGGCATACAGAAGCAAACCGGATGGACATCATGAAAATGATTGGAGAGGTTGAGGGTAGAGGAAGTTCAGGAGTAAAAACAAACAAAATATAATTATTGTAAAATGGACTGTCCATCAAATGTGTATAGCATGTATAAGCTGGAAGTAGAGGCCTAAGCGTTGTTGTTTACTCAATTAGGGAAGGGGTGGTGGGGTTGGAAAGTACTAAAGGGAAATATATATTTTTAAAGGATATGTGAATGTATGTGTGTGTGTGTGTGTGTGTGTGTGTGTGTGTGTGTGTGTGTGTGTGTGTGTGTGTGTATATATGCGAGAAAAAAAAAACATACAGTGAGGGAAAAAAGTATTTGATCCCCTGCTGATTTTGTACGTTTGGCCACTGACAAAGAAATGATCAGTCTATAATTTTAATGGTAGGTTTATTTGAACAGTGACAGAATAACAACAAAAAAATCCAGAAAAACGTATGTCAAGAATGTTATAAATTGATTTGCATTTTAATGAGGGAAGATCTTGTCAATGATCTCAAGGCAGCTGGGACCATAGTCACCAAGAAAACAATTGGTAACACACTACGCCGTGAAGGACTGAAATCCTGCAGCGCCCGCAAGGTCCCCCTTCTCAAGAAAGCACATATACAGGCCCGTCTGAAGTTTGCCAATGAACATCTGAATGATTCAGAGGAGAACTGGGTGAAAGTGTTGTGGTCAGATGAGAACAAAATCGAGCTCTTTGGCATCAACTCAACTCGCCGTGTTTGGAAGTGGAGGAATGCTGCCTATGACCCCAAGAACACCCTCCCCACCGTCAAACATGGAGGTGGAAACATTATGCTTTGTGGGTGTTTTTCTGCTAAGGGGACAGGACAACTTCACCGCATCAAAGGGACGATGGACGAGGCCATGTACCGTCAAATCTTGGGTGAGAACCTCCTTCCCTCAGCCAGGGCATTGAAAATGGGTCGTGGATGGATATTCCAGCATGACAATGACCCAAAACACACGGCCAAGGCAACAAAGGAGTGGCTCAAGAAGAAGCACATTAAGATCCTGGAGTGGCCTAGCCAGTCTCCAGACCTTAATCCCATTGAAAATCTGTGGAGGGAGCTGAAGGTTCGAGTTGCCAAACGTCAGCCTCGAAACCTTAATGACTTGGAGAAGATCTGCAAAGAGGAGTGGGACAAAATCCCTCCTGAGATGTGTGCAAACCTGGTGGCCAACTACAAGAAACGTCTGACCTCTGTGATTGCCAACAAGGGTTTTGCCACCAAGTACTAAGTCATGTTTTGCAGAGGGGTCAAATACTTATTTCCCTCATTAAAATGCAAATCAATTTATAACATTTTTGACATGCGTTTTTCTGGATTTCTTTGTTGTTATTCTGTCTCTCACTGTTCAAATAAACCTACCATTAAAATTATAGACTGATCATGTCTTTGTCAGTGGGCAAACGTACAAAATCAGCAGGGGATCAAATACTTTTTTCCCTCACTGTATGGGGGATTGGAAGTGACGCAGACAATTGCATTGATGGAAGTTACAATCTATCTGCAATATTAAAGCTGATCTACCCCCAAATATATATATTTTTAAAAACATACAAAAATTAAACAAAAACATACAAAAATAAAAATGAAAATCGAAAATGTCTAGTCAATAAGTACTCAACCCCTTTGTTATGTCAAGCCTAAATAAGTTCAGGAGTAAAATGTTTTTAGATATTCTTTTTTACAAATGTTAAAATGTTTCTTCCACTAGATCCTTGACAAACAATGTCAATTCAATCCATTTTAATCCCACCTTGTAACACAACAAAATGTGGAGAAAGTCAAGGGGTGTAAATACTTTGAAGTATGTTTGTTGTTAGAAATATGGGAGGTGATTCAATGGAATCCTGAGAAAAACAGAAAAACACCTTGTGTTTGTGTGTGCTGGTGGTGTTGAGATGTGTTGGTGTTGAGATGATGAGGTTATCTAACATCAGACATTGTGTGCGTGTGCATGTGTGTGACTGTGTGCTTGCCTGTTTGATGGGTCCTACATCGTCTGTTGCTTCACAGTTCAAAAACTTGAGACGCCATTTTTAGACAGTGTCAATTTGTGTATGATTTGATGGGGAACCAAATGTTTATTTTTGGGTGCGTGTAAGTTAGGCCTACAACACTGACACAAATACCACTAAGATACCAGACAGCCACTAGATTCACTAGACACTCGATGCGCCATTAACTTTTATACTAATTTGGACAAAACCACGATAAAGGCTACATTTTGACATTTTCTAGTTTCTAGTGGCATGGAAAGCAAAAAGAACAGTAATTGAAGCCAATCCTGGATATGGAAAAGAAAGGAGTAACCATGGAAACAGAGCACAGTGTATGTCCTATTCTCAGGCGGAACGCCGTTTCGCACGGCTCCAGACTTGACGGCTATTTTTAGCCCTTTCCTTTTGGCTTACGCTATCTGTTAGCCTACATCTAGCAAGAGTTTAAATAGAGAAGTCACTGAGCGTGACTGGGGAAATCTGACTCTGGCTCTAAGTATCTGATTAAAATTTATATAAGAACACAACGTAAAAAGCAGCTCACGTGTGATGTTTTTTTAATGGAACTTCCTCGGCTATGCCTCAATGGCTTGGTCATGTAAGAGAAGTTTGCAGTTTGAGCTTTGATGACATGAGAGTACAGGGTCTGTCCCAAATGACACCCTATTCCCTTTATAGTGTACTACTTTCGACCAGGACCCATACAACTCTGTTCAGAAGTAGTGCACGATATAGGGAATAGGGTACCATTTGGGACATAGGCGGAAATTTTTTTTAGTCTTAATCAAGAGATGGCTATTTGCAAATGGTTAGTATAGAAGACATATCTGGTTGGTTTATATGAGACACACAAAATAATCATACTTTTGCTGTATTCAAGTTTGACGTTTTTATTAGTCGTATGTAGGCCGTGCTGCATGTTCATTTTAGTCATGGGGTGCTACTCAAATGGCATGTAATGTTAGCAAGATAAACATGCATGTATTGTTATGAGTAGAACCCAACGTTTTTCCTACCCAAGTGACATTATTAGGGAAATCTTTACTGAGTACTAATTGGAGGTATACAGTGACAATGTGAAAGTGAAGAGAGTGCAACTTGCTAGATAAACAGCATAAAAAGTAGAATAATGCACACACACACAAATGATATAACAACACATTTTAACCCTGTATGTGAATACCATCATTTGATGGTTGGGGTCTCAAATGAACTGCTTATGGTGGCTGACAGACAGTAGCGTCCATCCAATTGGCGACAGATTTCCATGTGAATATTCTAAAATCTGCATGAAGAAAATATGTGCATTTTCCCACCAGTGGTGAGTTTCCACCAAACATTTACGATAGCAAATGTAAATTTACCCACCCAAAAATGACTGCGTTTTCGTCTTTTGAGCTTCTAGTCATGAACTCTATGCAGCCTACTCAATCACTTTTTATAGCTACTGTTTAAAGGCCTCCTGGGCCATATACAGAGTTCCTCGCTGAGTTCCCTGAATTCCTATCGGACCTTGTAGTCATGGCAGATAATATTCTAATTTTTGGTGACTTTAATATTCACATGGCAAAGTCCACAGACCCACTCCAAAAGGCTTTCGGAGCCATCATCAACTCAGTGGGTTTTGTCCAACATGTCTCCGGACCTACTCATTGCCACAGTCATACCTTGGATCTAGTTTTGTCCCGTGGAATAAATATTGTGGATCTAAATGCTTTTCCTCATAACCCTGGACTATCGGACCACCATCTTATTACGTTTGCAATCGCAACAAATAATCTGCTCAGACCCCAACCAAGGACCATCAAAAGCCGTGCTATAAATTCTCGGACAACCCAAAGATTCCTATAGGCCCTTCCAGACTCCCTCCACCTACTCAAGGATGTCGGAGTACAAAAATCAATTAACAACCTAACTGAAGATCTAAATGTAACCTTGCATAATACCCTAGATGCAGTCGCACCCCTAAAAACAAAAAACATTTGTCACAAGAAACTAGCTCCCTGGTATACAGAAAATACCCGAGCCCTGAAGCAAGCCTCCAGAAAATTGGAACGTAAATGGGGAAGTCTTCCTACTAGCTTGGAAAGAAAGTACGGAGCAATATCAAAGAGCCCTCACTGCTGCTCGATCATCCTATTTTTCCAACCTAATTGAGGAGAATAAGAACAATCCAACATTTCTATTTGATAGTGTTGCAAAGCTAACTAAAAAGCAGCATTCCCCAAGAGAGGATGCCTTTCACTTCAGCAGTAATGAATTCATGACCTTCTTTGACAAAAAGATAATGATCATCAGAAAGGAAATTACGGACTCCTCTTTGAATCTGCATATTTCTCCAAAGAGTCTGCACAAAACTGCCAGGACCTAGGAGACACTCAGGTTTTTAAATCCTACATCTCTTGACACATTCATGAAAATAGTCATGGCCTCTAAACCTTCATGCTGCATACTGGACCCTATTCCAAATAAACTACTGAAAGAGCTACTTCCTGTGCTTGGCCCTCCTATGTTGAACATAATAAATGGCTCCCTATCCACTGAATGTGTACCGAACTCACTAAAAGTGGCAGTAATAAAGCCTCATTTGAAAAAGCCAAACCTTGACCCAGAAAATGTAAAAAACTATCGGCCTATATCGAATCTCCCATTCCTCTCAAACATTTTAGAAAAAGCTGTTGTGCAGCAACTCACTGCCTTCCTGAAGACAAAAAATGTATACGAAACGTTTCAGTCTGGTTTTAGACCCCATCATACCACTGAGACCGCACTCGTGAAGGTGGTAAATGACCTTTTAATGGCGTCAGACCAAGGCTCTGCATCTGTACTCATGCTCCTCGACCTTAGTGCTGCTTTTGACACCATCGATCACCACATTCTTTTGGAGAGATTGGAAACCTTAATTGGTCTACACGGACAAGTTCTTGCCTGGTTTAGATCTTATCTGTCGGAAAGATATCAGTTAATCTCTGTGGATGGTTTGTCCTCTGACAAATCAATTGTAAGTTTTGGTGTTCCTCAAGGTTCCGTTTTAGGACCACTATTGTTTTCACTGTATATTTTACCTCTTGGTGATGTCATTCGGAAACACAATGTTAACTTTCATTGCTATGTGGACGACACACAGCTCTACATTTCGATGAAACATGGTGAAGCCCCAAAATTGCCTACCCTGGAAGCATGTGTTTCAGACATAAGGAAGTGGATGGCGGCAAATGTTTTACTTTTAAACTCGGACAAAATAGAGATGCTAGTTCTAGGTCCCAAGAAACAAAGAGATCTTCTGTTGGATCTGACAATTAATCTTGATGGTTGTACAGTCGTCTATAAAAAAAAATGTGAAGGACCTCTGCGTTACTCTGGACCCTGATATCTCTTTTGACGAACATATCAAGAATATTTCAAGGACAGCTTTTTTCCATCTTCGTAACATTGCAAAAATCAGAAACTTTTTGTCCAAAAATTATGCAGAAATGCTAATCCATGCTTTTGTCACTTCTAGATTAGACTACGGCAATGCTCTACTCTCCGGCTACCCGGATAAAGCACTAAATAAGCTTCAGTTAGTGCTAAACAAGGCTGCTAGAATCTTGACTGGAACCAAAAAATTTGATCATATTACTCCAGTGCAGGCTTCCTGTTAAGGCTAGGGCTGATTTCAAGGTTTTACTGCGAACCTACAAAGCATTACATGGGCTTGCTCCTACCTATCTCTCAGAATAACAACAAAAAAATCAGGAAAAACGCATGTCAAAAATGTTATAAATTGATAACATTGTTGACATGCGTTTTTCTGGATTTGTTTGTTGTTATTCTGTCTCTCACTGTTCAAATAAACCTACCATTAAAATTATAGACTGATCATGTCTTTGTCAGTGGGCAAACGTACAAAATCAGCAGGGGATCAAATACTTTTTTCCCTCACTGTACATTTTACCAACACAAAATGAACAAATTATCTGTCTGCATTTATAAAATTGTACCAAACCTCCTGTTTCCATCACAGCTGTCGTGATTTTTTTTAAAATACGGTATGACTTTAATTGGGGATGGAAATGTGGTTAGTGACCCCATTTTGAGCATCATCCAAAGACCACCCGGAAGTCAGTAAAATATATGTAAAACCCGCACACCTAGGCAAACACAAACACACACACACACACACACACTGTCATTCCACACACACTTCTTAACACACACAATATAAACACACACATACAGTGTACCTATACCCGGATCTCACCCCATGCACACACACATACCACACGCACACATCATAAACTTAAACACACACATACACTCTACACTAACTAGAACACACACATATTCCACACATACCTCTGCCAGACAAGACACCACAGCCTGGGAGTCGCGGTCAGGGCGGAATTCCGCTCGAACCCGCGGACGGCGGCGGTGGTGCGCTTGGTATCAGCTCTCGTGACAGTATCTCCTCCCCCCTTCCCATCATTTTCCCTCCATATTTCCTTCCCTCTTCTCTCCATCTAATACCCTGTCATCATCAACAACCTCAGGACTGCTGACTCACAAGCTTCTACACCCATGGGTTTGGGGGTTACAGACCCTGTCTCTGTCTCTCTCCCTGTCTCCAGCCACAGCCACAGCCACACTAGAGACTAGGGAGAGTGTGTGTGTGTGTGTGTGTGTGTGTGTGTGTGTGTGTGTGTGTGTGTGTGTGTGTGTGAACCAGTATCAACACATCCCCATCACTCACGACTGCAGCTATAACTCATCACGATAATTTAGTTCATCCGATGATGAGCCTCATCATTTAGCTGTTCTTATGGTTATCGCGTCAACTCCACTCATAGTTGTCCACTTAACGATCCCCGGGCCAAAATGTTGCCTGTATATGAATTATAAGAGAGAGTGAGACACTGGGAAATGTTTTACAGTCACATTATTCTCAGGCATAAGATTCTGGGCCCGTTTCACAAAGTGTCTCAGAGTAGTGCTGATCTAGGATCAGTTTTGCCATTTAGATCATAATGAATATAGTTGTATGGACAGGAGTGACCTGATCCTAGATCGGCACTCTTACTCTGAGACGCTTTATGAATACGGGCCCTGAATGTTTCCTGAACTAAAAGCCTAGCCGGTTTCCTACTGCTGGACTAAAAAGCATGCTCAATGGCGATACTTCATTGACAGTGTTTTTTAGTCCATGGGATCTAGACTTATTCTGGGTCTGGGAAAGTGGCCCTATAAAACACCAACATCTCAGGCAGAATCCAAGATAATGGACAACTGTACTATTGCCCCTACTGATCATTAGTGATAAAAGGTTAATACTTACCCAGGAACGTGTTTCATTCATGAACTTCCGTGGTGACTCAATCAGGCAGATGAGCCCTATAGCTAACCTCCAACTACTTATAGTGTTTTCAGAAAGTATTCACACCCCTTTACTTATTCCACATTTGTGATACAAAGTGGGATTAAAATGTATAAAATTGTATTTTTTTTGTCAACGATCTAGACAAAATACTCTTTAATGTCAAAGTGGAAGAAAAATTCTAACATTTTGTTTAAAAATATATAATGACAAATAAAACACTCATATACACTGAGTGTACAAAACATTCCTCTGTAGCTCAGCTGGTAGAGCACGGCGCTTGTAATGCCAAGGTAGTGGGTTCGATCCCAGGGACCACCATACACAAAAAATGTATGCACGCGTGACTGTAAGTCGCTTTGGATAAAAGCGTCTGCTAAATGGCATATTATATATTATGAATACCTGCTCTTTCCATGACATAGACTGATCAGGTGAATCCAGGTGAAGGCTATGATCCAGAATTGATGTCACTTGTTAAATCCACTTCAATTAGTGTAGATGAATGGGAGGAGACATGTTAAAGAATGATTTTTAAGCCTTGAGACAATTAAGACATGGATTGTGTATGTATGCCATTCAAAGGGTGAATGGGCAAGACAAAAGATGAACAGAGTATGGTAGTAGGTGCCAGGCGCACTGATTTGTGTCAAGAAATGCAACGCTGCTGGGTTTTCCCACCCTCAACAGTTTCCCGTGAGTATCAAGAATGGTCCACCACTCAAAAGACATCCAGCCAACTTGACAACTCAATATTAGGAATGTGTTCTTAATATTTTGTCAACTCAGTTTATCTTCATTAGATAAGTATTCAACCCCCTGAGTCAATACAATGTTAGAATCACCTTTGGCAGCGATTACAGCGGTGAGTCTTTCTGGGTAAGTCTCTAAGAGCTTTCCACACCTGGATTGTGCAACATTTGCCCATTATGTTTTTTTCAAATTTCTTCAAGCTCTGTCAAATTGGTTGTTGATCATTGCTTTACAACCATTTTGAGGTCTTTCCATAGATTTCCAAGGAGATTTAAGTCAAAACTGTAACTCGGCCACTCGGGAACATTCAATGTCTTCTTGGTAGGCAACTCCAGTGTAGATGTGGCCTTGTGTTATAGGTTATTGTCCTGCTGAAAGGTGAATTAATCTCCCAGTGTCTGGTGGAAAGCATACTGAACCCGGTTTTCCTCTAGGATTTTGCCTGTGCTTTGCTCCATTACATTTATTTTTATCCTGAAAAACTCCCCAGTACTTAACGATTACAAGCATACCCATGACATGATGCAGCCACTACTATGCTTGAAAATATGAAAATTGGTAGTTAGTAATGTGTTGTATTGGAGTTGCCCCAAACATAACACTTTGTATTCAGGACAAAACGTTAATTGCTTTGCCACATTTTTTGCAGTATTACTTTAGTACCTTGTTGTAAACAGGATGCAGGTTTTGGAATATTTGATTCTGTACACTCTTCCTTCTTTCACTCTGTCAATTAGGTTAGTACTGTGGAGTAACTACAATGTTGTTGATCCATCCTCAGTTTTCTCCCATCACAGCCATTAAACTCCAACTGTTTTAAAGTCACCATTGGCCTCATGGTGAAATCCCTGAGCAGTTTCCTTCCACTCCAGCAACTGAGTTAGGAAGGACGCTTGTATCTTTGTAGTGACTGGGTGTATTGATACACCATCCTAAGTGTAATGAATAACTTCACCACGCTCAAAGGGATATTTAATGTCTGCTTCTTTTTTTACCCATCTACCAATAGGTGCCCTTATTTGCAAGGCATTGGAAAACCTCCCTGGTCTTTGTGGTTGGATCTGTGTTTGAAATTCACACGAGGTAGTCATTCAAAAATCATGTTAAACACTATTATTGCACACAGAGTGAGTCCATGCAACTTATTATGTGACTTGTTAAGGGGCGGCAGGTAGCTTAGTGGTTAGAGTGTTGTGCCAGTAACCGAAAGGTCGCTGGTTCTAATCCCTGAGCCGACTAGGTGAAAAATCTGTCAATGTGCCCTTGAGCAAGGCACTTAACCCTAATTGCTCTGGATAAGAGCGTCTGCTAAAATGTTAAGCACATTTTTACTCCTGAACGTATTTAGGTTGGCCATAACAAAGGGGTTGAATACTTATTGACTCAAGACATTTCAGCTTTTTATTTTTAATTAATTTGTAAACATTTCGAAAAACATCATTCCACTTTGACATTATGGGGTATTGTGTGTAGGCCAGTGACAAAAAATCGAAATGTAATCAATTTTAAATTCAGGCTGTAAGACAACAATGTGGAAACAGTCAAGGGGTGTGAATACTTTTTGAAGGCATTGTATTCCTAAATGGTCAAAACACTAGCATAGCTACAGGATGCTCCTATGACAGGTGTAACATGTTAATTAATAAACCGTTTGCAGATCCAGAACTAGTGAATGACTCAAACGACCCCTTCAGCCCATCAATAGCCTATGGCCCTACTCCATTGACATGTCACAATGCACATGATAAGGCATACTTGGATTGTTGTTCGGGACCCCTTTCACTTTCATGCCTCACCACTCTAATGTGTCAATCAAATGTCTTGGACATCTGGTTCCTCCTGTCAGCCATTAGGATTTCAATTGAACTTTAGCTAAGATGTTTAGGTATATTTATAGAGTGTTATGTCCAATAACATACTTCATGGGTAGCCTATAGTTAATTTAGATACTGTATGTGGTTGTTGAACCTAGACTAGGCCTATAGAACCGCTCTATATACAGCAAGATGCATTGTGAACTCGTGCTAAGTGCATTACCTGTCTTGGTGATGTAGTTTAGGCTAGGCCCAATGTAAGGTGCCCATTGTGGTCTGAATGAAGCTAATGCTTTCAGAACCCCTTTGTTGTTCGTGGTTGGCTACCACGTTTTTTCCACATAGGAATCATGCCTTCTGTTGTTGCAATGCGTTCCATTGCAGCGACTTGATAAGGAAACAGTGAGAGACAATGTGCTGTATCCCTTGGTTAAAGCTTTAATATGACACTCAGTTCCAACTGTTCATGACTGTTGGAATTATAATGACTGAATAGCAAGATTTCAGACATCAAATAGTTAACACAAAATCCGTGCGTAATATGTGTTTTTAAAATGAACTATAAAATACGTGCGGAATTTGTGTTTTTCATATCACCTCCAAGTTTATTGTATATAATTTGTCTTCGGGGGCTTACTTTTCTATAAGATTCACACATTACAATTGTGGAGGAATATACATTCTACAGATCAATTATATGAAATAGCATGGAAACGATATAGCACAGAGGAATCCAAACTAACAACGCCAGATTGCCTGACAGGGCTGTGCTAAAAGGTGTGCACCTAGCTCGCTGAGAGCCATGGCGGCGTATAGCCTTTCACACGCTTCTAAAATACACTCTGGGCAGAGCCTGAAAGGGTTACTGTTTCCCAAAGTGCTTCATTCTGCGCAGTCGAGAGGGGGCGGCTGAGTGGCGCCGCCGAGTCAGAGACGCAGTTTCTAAAACCCCGAGACATCAAGAAAGAAGCTGACAGTAAGGAAAGCAGCCCCCCTCCTCCGCTGGCATATTGCCGCTCTCCTCTCCTTACAAAATCCCTTCAGTATATCTGTCACAATAACCGTGCGGCAAGTGTCAAATCCAACTCAGCCCGCAGACACAAATCACTTTAACGCGCACAAGATGGTGTGTTGGGGGAAATATAGAGCTCCAGTTGAAAACATTTGGTAATGTTCTAAACATCGGTTAATGGCGACTGTTTAAGTCGTTGATTGTATTTAAAGAATAATATAAACACCATAAAATCCCTACTTGGAGTAGACTAAATGAGTCGTTGCTTTGATTTCATGGAGTAATTGACCATATCTCTTTAACTTGCAGGCAGCTCAGCCGCTCTCCAATTAATAGTCCGGTAACGTCAAAAACAGTTGACCATTGTTTTATGGTCTTTGTTTTTTTCGAATGCTGTCATAGGGCTTGAAAAGGCGCCTGTCTGCTCTCAGTAGGTCTTTGTGCAGCAGGGCTTCCAGTGAATAGCACAGACCCAGACGACCCTGGCTTGCTTATACCCCGCCATTTCATCATCAGACACTGTTTGAAATGTCTTAATCATATTTTACCGTTATGTTAAGACCTTGGATCGGAGAAATTAGCGTTTGCGTAAGAGATGGGATGGATACGCATGGCCTCTCTTCTCCGCTGGCTCAAACAATGAATGGCAATTCTGTCTAGGCGTTTTAAGTATGTGTTGCGCATTGCACAACATAGTAAATCAACCGTTTCTAAAATCACAGTGACAGCGTGGAGCGTCAGTAACGTCCCCCGTCCGGATTCATTTCAGCTCGGACTTACTGTGCATTTAGCAACTCCATTCCACTCCACGACCATACACGCCCCCTTGGACAGGGGCACACTTTATAAGCAACTTGCTTGACACTAATACATGTTGAAAAGATAGACTTTATTGCTAAAACGTGTAACCATAACATTTACACTGATATGTTTACTTTTTTATTTTATTTTTTAGAAATATTCAAGTAGACATCTCCCATAATTTCTGGTATACTCTGCTATTTTCTTTCCTTATGTTCTATACTCACAATCGTTAAAATAATAAATAAAACATACAGATTTGTTTATTTCTACAATACTATGTATTCCAAAAGCTGAGTTCACGCCTTATATATATCTTTATCCTCAACTTTCAATTGAATTATTATTGATATTAATATCATACAAAAACTCTAGGCAGCATTGCAGTGAAATAACAGTCAGCATAAATGTTCAGTTGAAAAAAAGTTAACTTCTTGGAGAAGTTGTATATGCATTCCATCTGAAATTTTTCATAAAAAATAAAAGCTCTTCTTTCTGAAGTGCTTGTGTTCCCCCAAAAACACGTTTCAGGGATGAAATAAAATATGGTCCTGTTCATTTAAAAAAAATAGCTGCATTTTTCTTAAATATGTACAATGTTGGCATTTCAATTAAAATGCTATATAAAAAAATAGATTCGCTATGGTGCCCACCTCTGTCCAGAGTTTACAGTGCAATAGAAACCGTATATTTCCAGTCCACTTCCCCGACCCTACTACTTCCATTGAAACTCAGCAAGAGCACTTGCACTCTGAGATTACTGGGTATTGCACCGGTATCCACGTACAATATTTCTGTCTTAAAAACCCTTGACAATACCACCGGAGGAAAGTCTTGGTGATTGACTTGACAGGTTTGCAAAACATCCCCTCCGGGAAAGAACAAGAGCGCTCATTGAAGCAGTTGCCCTCCTTGATGTAGCGTGGCCAGAACCTCACGCCCAAATCCTTCCAGGTATACACCACCGGACAGTGCGTATACGTCCACAGCCACTGCAGAAATTTCCTGCGGGCTTTCTTTCCCACTTTTACCCGCTTCCCGTAGGGGGTCTCTGAGAGATCCAGCTTTTTAACCTCGTTAGGCATGGGTCCTTGCAGTTTCATCTGGGTTTCTTGCACGGAGAGGTTCACCAGCATGGGCGAACTGATGGACATGAAGTTGGGATCAAAGTTGCTGCCGAGCTTTTTCCGCAGAGTCCTCTCGGCCAAGTCCTGTTCCCGGGGGTCGTATTCTGGGTCGGGGACCTCCTTGAGGTCTGGCACGGGAAGGTGCTCGCTGGGCGAGGGGCGCAGGCGTAGATAATGTTGAGAAACTCCAAGGTGAATGGACACCAGTACATAAACGAGTAGAGTCTGTGAGAAGCCCATATTTATCTTTGCGTAATGGCTCCCCGGGTGTATAAAATATTGAGTTATTTTCACCGCTACTGTGCACTTTCAAATGAGTAGCCCGGGGGCTTCATAAATAGTCGAAGTAGAGGCACGAGCAAGACGATCCTTTTTAATAGACCACGTCGGGTTTGAATGACATGGAGTGGAGTTTCTTTTTAGGGAACCTTAGCAATCTGCCTCTTATGTTTGCCTGCTGATGCAATCTTGTAGAACGCAGAGTGCCTCTTCTTTAAAAAAAAAAAAAAAAAAAAAAAGAACTAAGTTTAGGCTTTACCAAAAGGGCACAAAACAAAATGGAAAAACTCTATTCACCCACTCTCTCGTTTCACTCTTTTCCTCAAATTCACTTTGGGTTTCTTGCTGTTGTCATGGTTACGCTAGGGACACTCAAAGCCACGACAAATTGTCTAGACTGGATGACAGTGGCTGAGGCGAGAGTTGCATGGAATAAAGTGTTTCTAAAGATTCCCGTTCTCCTCGGAGACAAAATAGATCCAGAACGCCCCGAGAGAGAAGGGCGCACAAAAGAGTACTTCACCAAGTTTTAAATGTCATGGGCCCGGCAACTAGGGCTGTCTTGGTCAATGTTATTTTTACACACGACTTTTACAAACGTGGCTTCTTTCAACTTGGCCTGGCGCGCTCAGGGTTGAGAAAGTCCAAACGCGAGCTTAGAATCCATGGAGTGAGAGGTATGGTGTGACTTTATTCAGTCCCTGTGCGATATTCCAACGTTCTGTTGGGACCTCACTGAAATTGTCCACGCGTATTCAGATGTCCTCTCTTTGGCAAAACGCACCACTGTAGTCTCTCTCCCACACACACCTATGCAAGCAGAACCATTTTCGGTCCTGATGAAAAGGTCTATCCAAACCAAAATTGAGCTTTTCCCCTAAAAATGATACTCCTCCAGGACGCACAGTGGTTTTGCGCACAACAATTAACAACTAAAACAACTAAAACAACTTAATATAAAATGACACGAATAAAATGCATATCAAACGCAAAAGCTAACATGCCAGTTTAAGTTCAGTTCAGTTTGATTTCTCTTTTCACCTCGATGACATTGACGATTTCGCTATTGATATCAAAAAGAGCTACAAGTCCCACCGCCGTTGCATGGTCGAATCAGCCCAAGTTCTGCAGTCTTTTGCACGGTCAGTGTTTGCAGTAATTCCTGGGGGAGAATCTTTACTCCTTTGATAGCTGCTACAGTAGCTCCTACTTACTTGCTCCTTCTTTAGGAGGTCTGAGACTTGGCGCTGAGCGTCTCTTTGCTTAGACACACTGTATGTGAGTGTGTCTGTTGCGAGCGGTGCTCAAACCCAAGTTAAATATCCCCCTCCGACGGTACAAAGTGTCAGCGGGTCCTGCCCACCACTGCCACTTTCACTATGATTGACAGCCCCCTCCCCTCACAGAATGTGGAAAATATCGGCCACAATCACACTATCCACAGGGTCCTAAAGAAACCGATTTATCACTGACAGAGACATTATATCCTAAACTGTGATGTAGCCACATCTTTTGCTTTCTCCACAAAATAAAATAGTCATAATATAGCACTATAGATAGCAATGCTCTCCTCACATTGCAATCTGCCTGTTTCTCCTCATATTTCGTAACTTGTGCGCAATGACTATCTTGCTGCAACGCACTCGAGGTAACAATACGCTTGTCAATATTTAATTGAAGTAGCCAGTTTCCCAGTTTATAACATTCCAATGAGAAGGGTGGGAAACGTTTAGTAGCGTGTCCGAGGGGTTCTAACGGAAAACGAGCATCACATTCCACCTTTGTTCACGAGGACCTCTGTCCGCACACAGGAATTTGCTGTTTGAACTTTGGGGTCACAAAATAAGCGCGCAATTAAAGCTATAAATGGTCATGGATAGCCTTACTAAACGTTACCTTTCCCATGCTGACTAACCGCACTGATGAGAGGATCATGTTTGAGCCCCAAAGGTTGGTTTCAGTTGAATATATGGAGCTGTCAATAATGCAAATGATATGGAGAAAATGATGTCATATGTAGGCCTAATTATGCATAATCAGGCTTCTATAAACGAGTGTTGATGCCACTGACATTATCTTACTATCAACACAGTCTCTTGTCATGAACAGCTAATTAGAAGTTATTAGACACATTTTATGCTTGGTCAATCAAATGTTCCATATTTTGGAATAGTGTTCAGTACTTGACCTCTTGAAGCATATACTCATAATACATTATTTTGGTTGAGGCTATTTGATCAATTTATCAGCTGTAGATTCTATTATAATTTCCATCATTTGACTGTTGTAACTATGCTCTGAACACAGCACATAGAGGGACTGATAGTTGTGGTTGTGATAGGGTACTTGCTCTTATAGTGGTCACTAGGGGGCGTTGATCCAGCGTGTAGGAATCCCAGGACAGTTTGCCTCACCATTCTTATCAATGGGGAGAGAGTGTGCATTCATATTCATTCCATTACAATGTGATAACAGGTCTTTGTTTACTAACTTACCATCTCCGTATCACCTTCTCCATCTAAAGACAATTGGTTAGAGAATTTGATTGATAGGATACTTTGATTAATGTTTTCTGCCAATTAACCCTAATGATCTGATCAATGATTGTTTGTGTGTGACAGAGAGAGAGTGTGTGTGGATGTGTGTATGTCTGTGTGGGTGTGTGCGTGAGTGAGCGCAAGTGTGCTAAATCTGTAGCGGTCTTTGTATGTACCACAGAACCACCAAGAATTGAAGAGCGACACCACAGCTGTCTTTTAGGGCTTTTATGTATATCTGCAATGATATTATGGAAAGACACCCTCAGGCTCGTGCAGTGGAGGAGATCTTAGTGGGCTATACTCAGCCTTGTCTCAGGGTAGTAGGTTGGTGGTCTGTTGATATCCCTCTGGTGGTGTGGGGGCTGTGCTTTGGCAGAGTGGGTGGGGTTATATCCTGCCTGGTTGGCCCTGTCCGGGGGTATCGTTGGACGGGGCCACAGTGTCTCCCGACCCCCCTGTCTCAGCCTCCAGTATCTATGCTGCAATATTCTATGTGCCGGGGGGCTAGGGTCAGTCTGTTATATCTGCTGTTATTCTCCTGTCTTATCTGGTGTCCTGTGTGAATTTAAGTATGCTCCCTCTCTCCCTCCCCTCCCGGAGGACCTGAGCCCTAGGACCATGCCTCAGGACTACCTGGCCTGACGACTCCTGGCTGTCCCCAGTCCACCTGGTCATGCTGCTGCTCCAGTTTCAACTCTTCTGCCTGCGGCTATGGAACCCTGACCTGTTCATCGGACGTGCTATCTTGTCCCAGACCTGCTGTTTTCAACTCTCTCTCTCTACCGCACCTGCTATTTCAACCTCTAAATGCCTGGCTATGAAAAGCCAAGTGACATTTACTCCTGATGTACTGACCTGTTATAACCTCTACAACCACTGTGATTATTATTTGCCCTGCTGGTCATCTATGAACGTTTGAACATCTTGGAGAAAAATCTGGCCTTAATGGCCATGTACTGTTCCTCTCTTGGTTTCTTCCTAGGGTTCTGCTTTTCTAGGGAGTTTTTCCTAGCCACCATGCTTCTACATCTGCATTGCTTGCTGTTTGGAGTTTTAGGCTGGGTCTCTGTATAGCCCTTTGTGACATCTGATGATGTAAAAAGGGCTTTATAAAACACATCTGATTGATTGATTGAAGACAGGAGCACATCAGTAGTTTTCAATGCACCATCTTTCACGGACACTATCACATTTGTACATATAGCCATTATGTATAGAATGAAAGATTAAGCAATCTTCAATACAAATACCATATAGTAGTAATTCTTAATACCTAGTCAGTTGCTCAACTGAATGTATTCAACCAAAATGTGTCTTCGGCATTTAACCCAACCCCTCTGAATCAGAGAGGTGCGGGGGGCTGCCTTAATCGACATCATCGCCGACCGGGGAGCAGTTGTTGTTGGGGGTTAACTGCCTTGCTCAAGGGCAGAACGGCAGATTTTTCCACCTTGCCAGCTCAGGGATTCGAATCAGCGCCCTTTCAGTTACTGTCCCAACGCTCTTAACGGCTAGGCTACTTGCCAAACCATACCTGCAATGATATTATGAAAAGACAGGACAGGAACACATCAGTCTTCAGTTCAACATCTGACAAGTTGTTCTATAGAGGAGTATAAAGAAAAGTAAAACACATATCCTGTCTCACATCTCTAATACATTGCTATGTGCTTTCAGTGTTGACAGTATTAAAATACAATAACTAATGTACAAAAACACTGTATTATTACAAACAAGCTACATTGTGAAATCACATTTATCCCATTCAGACCTTAGAGAGGTCCCATAATGCCCAGCTAGCCATCGGCAGCACAGAAAGACATGCTAGCTAGCAACAGCAATATTTTGTTGTACTCTGTAAAACTCTATCAATAACTGCGATTAAACCCTGAAAGTTACATATTTCAATAGTCTCACACTCTCTTATAGCAATGTATATATCATTAACCTTGGGAGGCTTTATTTATTAAGGATATGGACTTCTACATGAGTGATTTGCAACACATACCTTTCTCTGTGTTTTCACGGACTATGGGATGGATTGAAATGTACAGAATGGGTACATGGAGGAAAATGTGGGGGTGTCATACTTTTTCAATTTCAGTCAAGGGGAGGGTTTAGTTTTTAAAAATCTAGTCCGGGGAGGGTCATGTAATTTGCAATTGTTGAAATTTCAATATTTCTCAGTGTCTTAGAATTAGTTGCATATTAGGCTATACAGTGCATTCGGAAAGTATTCAGACCCCTTGACTTTTTCCACATTTTGTTACGTTACAGCCTAATTCTAAAATTGATTAAATAAATACAAATCCCCAAGAACCCGATGGTCACTCTGACAGAGCTCAAGAGTTCCTCTGTGGAGATGGGAGAACCTTCCAGAAGGACAACCATCTCTGCAGCACTCCACCAATCAGGCCTTTATGGTAGAGTGGCCAGACGAAAGCCACTCCTCAGTAAAAGGCACAACAGTCTGCTTGGAGTTTGCCAAAAGGCCCTTAAAGGACTCTCAGACCATTAGAAACAAAGATTCTCTGGTCTGATGAAACCAAGATTGAACTCTTTGGCCTGAATGCCAAGCGTCACGTCTGGAGGAAACCTGGCACCATCCCTACGGTGAAGCATGGTGGTAGCAGCATCATGCTGTGGGGATGTTTTTCAGCGGCAGGGACTGGGAGACTAGTCAGGATCGAGGGACAGATGAACGGAGCAAAGTCCAGAGAGATCCTTGATGAACACCTGCTCCAGAGCGCTCAGGACCTCAGACTGGGGCGAAGGTTCACCTTCCAACAGGACAACGACCCTAAGCACACAGCCAAGACAACGCAGGAGAGGCTTTGGGACAAGTCTCTGAATGTCCTTGAGTGGCCCAGCCAGAGCCTTGACTTGAACCCGATCTAACATCTCTAGAGAGACCTGAAAATAGCTGTGCAACGACGCTCCCAATCCAACCCGACAGAGCTTGAGAGGATCTGCAGAGAAGAATGAGAGAAACTCCCCAAATACAGGTGTGCCAAGCTTGTAGCGTCATACCCAAGAAGACTCAAGTCTGTAATCGCTGCCAAAGGGACTTCAACAAAGTACTGAGTAAAGGGTCTGAATAGTTATGTAAATGTATATTTTCCGTTTTTTTGTTTTTAATAAATGTGCAAACATTTCTACAAATATGTTTTTGCTTTGTCATTATGGTGAATTGTGTGTAGATTGATGAGGGGGGGAAAACTATTTAATCCATTTTAGAATAAGAATGTAACGTAACAAAATGTGCAAAAAGTCAAGGGGTCTGAATACTTTCCGAATGCACTGTATATACTGTAGATGTGTGCCGGATGCCGCCCCTCATCTCTGATTCTCTGCTGGGCACACAATATCAAGTGCGCCTATAGGCTATTTGTGACTGACCATCTCTTTCGCAGTGGTGAAAAAAGTACCCAATTGTCCTACTTGAGTGAAAGTAAAGATACCTTATTAGAAAATGACTCAAGTAAAAATGAAAGTCATCCAGTAAAATACTACTTGACTAAAAGTCTAAAAGTATTTGGTTTTAAATATACTTAAGTATTAAAAGTTAATGTCATTGCTAAAATATACTTCAGTATCAAAAGTAAAAGTATACAGTGAGGGAAAAAAGCATTTGATCCCCTGCTGATTTTGTACGTTTGCCCACAAAGAAATTATCAGTCTATAATTTTAATGTTAGGTTTATTTGAACAGTGAGAGACAGAATAACAACAAAAAAATCCAGAAAAACGCATGTCAAAAATTTTATAAATTGATTTGCATTTTAATGAGGGAAATAAGTATTTCATTATGCTTTGGGGGTGCCATGTGCTAAACAGAGTGATTGTGGCTGAGCTTTCGGTCAGTTGACCTTCATCAGAGCATCTAAAAGTGGTGAAAGTAGTATTGTCTAGACCTGTTCACATGTTCATGAAATACAATAGATGGCCGCAATCTGCCCCAGACACACCTGGCTAACTTGATGGGTCATGTAATCATCTGTCTTTTGTTTAGACATGTAGCTAGCTAAACAATTAACCATAATCCCAACCCATACAGTAGCAATACAAACGGCTAGCCGCCATGCATGAAATGATGTAGTATAAATCTGCAGGTAGCTAAAGCTAACCAACTAGGTTCAACGTTAGCTAGCTAGTAGAAACCTATAACTAGCAATGCTAACGGCTTTCTGAGATATTAATAATATAACTACACGGATCAAATCAAATCACATTTTATTTGTCACATACACGTGTTTAGCAGATGTTATTGCGGTTGTAGCAAAATGCTTGTGCTTCTAGCTCCGACAGTGCAGTAATATCTAACCAGTAATATCTAACAATTTCACAACATATACCCAATACACACAAATCTAAGTAAGGAATGGAATTAACAATATATACATATACATATATGGACAAGCAATGACAGAGCGGCATGGACTAAGATACAGTAGAATACTATAGAATACAGTACATAAATATGAGATGAGTAATGAAAGATATGTAAACATTATTAAAGTGACTAGTGTTCCATTTCCAAGTGGCCAGTGATTTATATAGGCAGCAGCAGCCTCTAATGTGCTAGTGATGGCTATTTAACAGTCTGATGGGCTTGAGATAGAAGCTGTTTTTCAGTCTCTTGGTCCCAGCTTTGATGCACCTGTACTGACCTCGCCTTCTGGATGATAGCGGTGTGAACAGGCAGTGGCTCGGGTGGTTGATGTCCTTGATGATCTTTTTGGCCTTCCTGTGACATCAGGTGCTGTAGGTGTCCTGGAGGGCGGGTAGTTTGCCCCCGGTAATGCGTTCAGCAGACCGCACCACCCTCTGGAGAGCCCTGTGGTTGCGGGCGGTGCAGTTGCCGTACCAGGCGGTGATACAGCCCGACAAGATGCTCTCAATTGTGCATCTGTAAAGGTTTGTGAGGGTTTTAGGTGCCAACCCAAATTTCTTTAGCCCCCTGAGGTTGAAGAGGCTCTGTTGCGCCTTCTTCACCACACTGTCTGCGTGGGTGGACCATTTCAGTTTGGCAGTGATGTGTGCACCAAGGAACTTTAAGCTTTCCACCTTCTCCACTGCGGTCCAGTCGATGTGGACTGCTGTTTCCTGAAGTCCACAATCATCTCCTTTGTTTTGTTGACGTTGAGCGAGAGGTTATTTTCCTGGCACTACACTCCCAGAGCCCTCACCTCCCCCTGTAGGCTGTCTTGTCATTGTTGGTAATCAAGCCTACTACTGTTGTGTCGTCTGCAAACTTGATGGTTGAGTTGGAGGCGTGCTTGACCACGCAGTCATGGGTGAACAGGGAGTACAGGAGGGGGCTGAGCATACACCCTTGTGGGGTCCCAGTGTTGAGGATTAGCAAAGTGGAGATGTTGTTTCCTACCTTCACCACCTGGAGGCGGCCCGTCAGGAAGTCCAGGACCCAGTTGCACAGGGCGGGGTTCAGACCCAGGGCCTCGAGCTTAATGATGAGCTTGCAGGGTACTATGGTGTTGAATGCTGAGCTATAGTCAATGAACAGCATTCTTACATAGGTATTCCTCTTGTCCAGATGGGATAGGGCAGTGTGCAGTGTGATGGCGATTGCATCGTCTGTGGATCTATTGGGGCGGTAAGCAAATTGATGTGGGTCTAGGGTGACAGGTAAGGTAGAGGTGATATGATCCTTGACTAGTCTCTCAAAGCACTTCATGATGACAGAAGTGAGTGCTACGGGGCAATAGTCATTTAGTTCAGTTACCTTTGGTTTCTTGGGTACAGGAACAATGGTGGCCATCTTGAAGCAAGTGGGGACAGCAGACTGGGATAGGGAGAGATTGAATATGTCCGTAAACACACCAGCCAGCTGGTCTGCGCATGCTCTGAGGACGCAGTTAGGGATGCCGTCTGGGCCGGCAGCCTTGCGGGGGTTAACCTGCTTAAATGTCTTACTCACATCGGCCATGGAGTAGGAGAGCCCACAGCCCTTGGTTGTGGGCCGCGTCGGTGGCACTGTGTTATCCTCAAAGTGGGCGAAGAAGGTGTTTAGCTTGTCCGGAAGCAAGACGTCGGTGTCGGCGACGTGGCTGGTTTTCCTTTTGTAGTTCGTGATTGTCTGTAGACCCTGCCACATACGTCTCGTGTCTAAGCCGTTGAATTGCGACTCCACTTTGTCTCTATACTGATGTTTTGCCTGTTTAATTGCCTTGCAGAGCGAGTAGCTACACTGTTTGTATTCTGCCATTTTCCCAGTGACCTTGCCATGGTTAAATACACCATGAGTCGTTAATCATGAAACACACACCTCTGCCCTTCTGCTTCCCGGAGAGATATTTATTTCTGTCTGTGCGAAGAACTGAGAACCGATCTGGCTGGACCGATTTCGACAGAATATCCAGAGAGAGCCATGTTTCCGTGAAACAAGGTATGTTACAGGCCCCGATGTCTCTCTGGAAAGAAATCCTTGCCCTGAGCTTGTCGACTTTGTATCCAAAGACTGAACATTAGCGAGTAATATACTTGGAAGCGGTGGGTGGTGTGCTCGCCTCCTAAGTCGAACCAGCAGGCCGCTCCGAGTGCCTCTCCTCCTCCGGCTATGTTTTGGGTCAGCCGCTGGAATCAGTTCAATTGCCCTGGGGAGAGCAAACAGAGAACACAGAGAACACATAGCTAGTGAGCAGCTAGCGAGACTCTTACCTGTATGGATGAATGCTTCAGGGCAGACTGGAACCCCTTTCACTAAGTAAGAAGTCCTTTTGTTGTTTGTGTTTTGTTTGTACAGCTTGCTCGGACCGTTGTGTCAAGTCACTCCGGTTCACACTGACTGTGTGCAATGCCATAAGAATCATCAGATCTTTCTCCCTCTCTGTCACGGATGCCAGGTGTTTAATGACAGGTGTTCTGTGTTCTCTTTTCGACTCATTCCACATTTGCAATCAAACGTCAGAATTTTCTTAATCTTTTCATTTCGTTCTCATACTCCACTTCCGCCAGGCATTCCATTGATTTCAAAACTCGGTCAACTTCTTCCGTGACAACAACACTGTTGATCTCAGTTTCTTCCCCATCACTGTCATCAGAAGACTCTACAATGTCTGGTTCAATTAAAATGTTTTTACCTAAGTCAGGGATTTCCTCATCATCTGATCCAGTGTCAGCATGGCATGATCATCCTCCAGAAAGTAGTCCATCACAACTTATTCCCACTGATCTTTGTCAATAGCGCTTGCTAAATTCTGGGCAGCAATGTTGTTTAGAGCAGTAGCAACACTTTTGCAGTTCTCCATGGCAATATCTTTTTAAAAAGCTGCGGTAGCAAGGATTATCTACACATAATGAGCAGCTCATGTAATAGACAGAAGCTGGCGACATGGCAGACCAATCTGAACTCATCTCTCGGCACGTCCAGCCCAGCCATTATCTCAGCCAATCATGGCTAGCGGAAAGGTTCCTGTCTTTTTCCATGGCTAAACCAACTAGGCTTGTAATTTAACAATTTTATTCATATTTACATTTACATTCACATTTACATCATTTAGCAGACGCTCTTATCCAGAGCGACTTACAAATTGGTGCATTCAACTTATGATAGCAAGTGGGACAACCACTTTTTTATTTTTTTTATGGGGGGTGGGGGAAGAAGGATTACTTTTATACTATTCCAGGTATTCCTTAAAGAGGTAGGGTTTCAAGTGTCTCCGGAAGGTGGTCAGTGACTCCGCTGTCCTGGCGTCGTGGGGGAGCTTGTTCCACCATTGGAGTACCAGAGCAGCGAATAGCTTTGACTGGGCTGAGCGGGAACTGTACTTCCGTAGAGGTAGGGGAGCTAGCAGGCCAGAGGTGGATGAACGTAGTGCCCTCGTTTGGGTGTAGGGTCTGATCCTGAAGGTAAGGAGGTGCCGTTCCCCTCACAGCTCCGTAGGCAAGCACCATGGTCTTGTAGTAGATGCGAGCCTCAACTGGAAGCCAGTAGAGTGTGCGGAGGAGCGGGGTGACATGAGAGAACTTGGGAAGGTTGAACACCAGACGGGCTGCAGCGTTCTGGATAAGTTGAAGGGGTTTAATGGCACAGGCAGGGAGCCCAGCCAACAGCGAGTTGCAGTAATCCAGACGGGAGATGACAAGTGCCTGGATTAGGACCTGTGCCGCTTTCTGTGTAAGGTAGGGTCGTTCTCTGCGAATGTTGTAGAGCATGAACCTGCAGGATCGGGTCACCGCTTTGATGTTAGAGGAGAACGACAGGTTATTGTCCAGGGTCACGCCAAGGTTCTTTGCACTCTGGGAGGAGGACACAATGGAGTTGTCAACCGTGATGGCGAGATCATGGAGCGGGCAGTCCTTCCCCGGTAGGAGGAGCAGCTCCGTCTTGCCGAGGTTCAGCTTGAGGTGGTGATCCGACATCCACACTGATATGTCTGCCAAACATGCAGAGATGCGATTCGCCACCTGGTTATCAGAAGGAGAAAAGTAATTGTGTGTCGTCTGCGTAGCAATGATAGGAGAGACCATGTGAGGATATGACAGAGCCAAGTGACTTGGTGTATAGAGAGAATAGGAGAGGGCCTAGAACTGAGCCCTGGGGGACACCAGTGGTGAGAGCACGTGGTGCGGAGACAGATTCTCGCCACGCCACCTGGTAGGAGCAACCTGTCAGGTAGGATGCAATCCAAGAGTGAGCAGCGCCGGAGATGCCCAACTCGGAGAGGGTGGAGAGGAGGATCTGATGGTTCACAGTATCAAAGGCAGCAAATAGGTCTAGAAGGATAAGAGCAGAGGAGAGAGAGTTAGCTTTAGCAGTTCGGAGAGCCTCCGTGACACAGAGAAGAGCAGTCTCAGTTGAATGACCAGTCTTGAAACCTGACTGGTTTGGATTAAGAAGGTAATTCTGAGAGAGATAGCAGGAGAGTTGGCTAGAGACGGCACGCTCGAGTTTTGAAGAGAAAAGAAAAAAGGGATACTGGTCTGTAGTTGTTGACATCGGAGGGATCGAGTGTAGGTTTTTTGAGGAGGGGTGCAACTCTCGCTCTCTTGAAGACGGAAGGGACATGGCCAGCGGTCAAGGATGAGTTGATAAGCGAGGTGAGGTAAGGGAGAAGGTCTCCGGAAATGGTCTGGAGAAGAGAGGAGGGGATAGGGTCAAGCGGGCAGGTTGTTGGGCGGCCGGCCATCACAAGTTGCAAGATTTCATCTGGAGAGAGAGGGGAGAAAGAAGTCAAAGCATAGGGTAGGGCAGTGTGAGCAGGACCAGCGGTGTCATTTTACTTAATAAATGAGGATCGGATGTCGTCAACCTTCTTTTCATAATGGTTGACGAAGTCGTCCATAGAGAGGGATGAGGGAGGGGGAGGAGGAGGGGGATTCAGCAGGGAGGAGAAGGTGGCAAAGAGCTTCCTAGGGTTAGAGGCAGAGGCTTGACATTTAGAGTGGTAGAAAGTGGCTTTAGCAGCGGAAACAGAGGAAGAGAATGTAGAGAGGAGGGAGTGAAATTACAGATGACATACAAGTTTGTTATTAAGGCATATGAAAGTTCACATGTTCAAGAAAGCATTTCTGCCAAAAAACGCATTTAGATGAAAAACGTTTTTTATGTTCAAATGCCTCTCCTGTGAAGTAGTGATGTGCGACTTGCGTCATATGCCCAGTTTTATGAAACTGGTCACATTTAGTGTGGTCTCAATCAAATGATCCATAGCCTATAGGCTACGAAGTGCATGCTAGGAGAAGCACAGAGCAAAGTTATATTTCTAAGATAGCAGCTGGGATGGTGTAAACAGAACAAGGCTGCATTACACACTGCAATGGATATTCCAACCCTGAGCCTGCTCTGCTCTTGCTGATCAAAACCTTTTTTTGCACTGCCTAACCAATGCTGTGCTGTGCAGTTCAGGAGGAGAGTCAAATATTTATTCCGAAAATAATTTTTGATTAGGCCTAGCTTGCGCACGGACTAGCCTATAACCTATGTTCTGTTCAGTTTGAGAAGGAGAGCGTGAAGACGAGAAGGAGGACCGGAGGTCAACTTTCATAGCTTGCTACTACTTTTATTAAAGAAAATGTTAAAAAGCACATGCTTACTCATTGTTAGCTTATGATTTTGAAGAAAATAAAACAGATCCGATTATATAAAGTGATCTATAACAATGCTTTGGTTCCGCAATGCTTTATGCTAGAAACAAGCTGTAAAATACCTGGGGACGACGTGACTCTGGTGCATATGGGGATATCATTGTTTCATTTCTTTAACATTCAGAGGATGAGCTACAACCTTCTACAGCCGAGGAGACACAACATGTACTTTCCTTAGGAAGTAATCTAATAATGCCACTATCAATTAATTAAGCTATTCAATTTCTGTACAATAGAAGATGTTTAAACCCAGACAGCTTTTAGGGAAACAATTGTGATTTTCTCTCGTTGGGTTAAGCCATGGAAGAAGAGTAGCCAGCAGTTAAAGTTTAGATTTTTCTGCGTAAGTAGGTATACTGTCTGGGGTGGAAAGGTACGCCTAACTTTTGAAAGTACCATGCGCAGATTCGTAATGACGTCTCAGATTTCAAACATGGGACAGTTTCATTGCAAACAAGACACACTGATTTGGCGTTGGAGAAATATGATAAGATGAACGCATAAGTCTATCTCTCTGTCCATTCTTAGCCTGTCATTTAATTAATTTGTTTGGTATAAAAAAATATTCTGCTAATATGTAAAATGACGTACAATTGCATGACATGTTTATGAATACGATGATAGATGATAGATTCATGCAATGCTTTTACTGTACAGGAGATCTTTCCACCCCTACTCTTGTCCACGGTGGTCTGTGAACCCACAACCTTCTGGCCCGCAGCCCTGTGCGCTATAAAAATTCCTGCGTTGCCAGGTAATGCTTACAGGACGAAGAATAGTTTCTAAAACTGCATATCTAAAGCTCTGGTCTGTCCAGGAAGTGAGGGTAAACATGTTCTCTGCTATCCACTTTATGTTTTAGTTATTATTTTGGGTACAGGGGAGGGTCACTTGTATTTTTTCAAGCGTTCAGGGAGGGTTTAGGTAAAATATATTTTGCTGAAGGGAGGGCCATCCATTTTCATTTCAGAGAGGTGTGATATTCTCCATGTAACCTTTATTATAAATAAAGTTTACTTCCTAAGGAGAATGGGAGCTACGGGTAGTACCCAACAATTTATATATACACTAGATGACTGTTAGGGGGCGCTGTTTTGAAGCAACCCCGCCTCCATCTTGGCACTCCCCCAAAAGTGTAAAAAATATTTTGGAAGCTATAGAAATGCATTTACTAATGTCTACATTTGTTTTTTCCATGTTTATTCTATTACAGACACTTTATTGCATACTTTTAAATTATATTATGTGAGCTAAACATAACAATTCAAAATAAAAATAAAAAAGTATAATTTTTTGAAAGTACTAATGTTACTGTACCCACTACAACAAAATAAATACTTAAATAAATGTAATTTTGTTCTTGAAACAAATGAAATACTGTAGAATTCTGCTTTTCTGAGGAGTGCCAATATGGCCGACCGGTGGCTTCAAAGCCTCTCATTGGCCAAAACATAGCATCAGCAATCATTGGTAGTACCAGGGTGCTAGCAGATGATGTAAGCACCCAGATGAAATAAATACATTCAATGTTAATATTGTCCAGCTACTGTAGCTGCCTCCTAAACATCAACAGGCAGTAATAGTAGAGCAACAAATGAAAATATAAACCAAAAGTAAAGTTCCTGGCAATCATAGCGATCTGATTCCCACTTCTGTCTGAACTTGGAATATTTCTGTTTGTGAGCTTGGTTCACTGACCCTTAACCTGAATGTTCTGCAATGTGTACTATTCCAGTAATTTGAAGTTTGATGGAATAACCATTTTAACACTCCTACACTACGGTGCGGAGATTCAGTGCAGGTGGTCAGTTCAGTTCAATTGTTCAGCAGTCTGATGGCTTGTAGATAGAAACTGTCTCTGAGCCTGTTGGTATCAGACCTCATGCTCCGATACAGTCTGCCCGACGATAAGGGAGTGAATAGCACGTGGCTGGGGTGTGTGGGGTCCTTTATGATGCTGTGGGACTTCCTCAGGCACCGTTTCAAGTAAATGTCCTGGATGGGTGGGAACACAGCCCCAGTGATGTACTCGGCCATCGACTTCACCACCCGCTGGAGGGCCTTGCGGTCGTGGTATGAACAATTCCCGTACCAGGCCGTGATGCAACTGGTCATGACGCTTTCGATGGTGCAGCGGCAGTATTTGTCTTAGAAAGTAGAGGAGCTGTTGCGCCGTCTTGACAAGCATGGTGGTGTTGTTGGTCCATGTCAAGTCATTGGTGATGTGGAAGCCGAGAAACTTTAAACTGCTGACTCGCTCTACTGCAGTCCCATTGATGTGGATCGGGGCGTGTTCCCTCCTCTGCTTCCTGAAGACAACAATCAACTTGTCTGTTTTGCTGATGTTGAGAGAGAGGTTGTTGTCCTGGCACCACAATGCCAGTTCACTTACCTCCTCCCAATAGGCTGACTCGTCATTGTTGGTTATCAGGCCTACAATCGCTGTGTCATCAGCAAACTTGATGATGGAGTTGGTGTCATGCAAAGCCACGCAGTCGTGGGTGAACAGGGAGGACACACCCCTGGGGGGCCCCTGCATTAAATTATGCTGTTAATAAGAGTTTAATGGGGAGTTTGGGGGGGGGGGTTGACACGGCTGCTATTGTCCAGCGGCGGCCCGCAGGGAGTCCACGGGAGGACAGGGGAGGACAGGGGAGGACAGGGGAGCCCAGCGAACGGCGCATCCCATCGTCCCATCCCCTTTATGCCGGCCAGCCCAGCGGCAAGCTAATTACCTAGAGAGACGGGGCGGGGGGGGGGGGGGGACAGTCAGGAGACGGAAAGGAGGAGGGGTGGAGTTGGGGGGATGCAGGATGAGGGAGGAAGAGGGGGGGGCAGCGAGCAACAGGGGGACACGGCGGTAGCAGTTTGCTGTGGAATGGCCAATTAAATAATGCGATAAAGGGCCCGGGCTCGCTTTAATGAAGTCCGTCGAGCCTGACGAAGTGTGTGAGTGAGGGGTGGAGGGGTGGGGTCGGTGCCAAAAATTGGTCTTGTATAACAAGGAGACTTAGCACTTTGGTTTTTGAAGTGATTTTTCACGCTTCCTTAGGCCTCAATAGGGCGCACGGCAAGGGTGCATTAGGGGGTCGGCCCGAGCACAGATAGCGAGCTCCCTTCCCTGTGGCTGCGAGCGCAGGGCCCCCCGCTTTATACAAACAGGCTGCTTCCCAAGGAAGGCCCACTGGGAGCTTAACCAGCGCAGGCACCACCAGGGGCAGCCCCAGCCAGACTGGCTGACTAGGGTCCTAGGGTCCTTAGGGGACTGTTAGAATGGTACAGAAGACAGAGGGGGTAGGAGACAGAGGGGAAAAGAAAGAAGAGGAGAGAAAAGGACATGGAAAAGGGGGGCATCAATACTTTACTAAGACAAAGAGCATCACCAGGGGTAACTGTGTTGACCCCCCCAAAAATGTCAGACTTCCCAATCTTTTCTGTTGCCCCAAGGCACTAGAGAGAGGGGCTATTTTAGATTATACAGAGAATTGAGTAATGTGGCTTGCCTGTTGCTGTTTAGAAATACTCTTCAACACCTAACATAGTAGCTACCCCCCCCACCCCCCCCACCCCCCACCCCTCCCCCAACTCCCAACACCCCCTCAAATGAGCCACAATGTCCTGGGTGCCTCTTGCTAAAATGTATTACAACATTGCTATAACTTTTAATGATGTTTGTCTGGTTTAAGCTTGTTTCTGAGCTAATTTATCATCATCGATAATCCTTGCTATTTCAGAAGGACAATCCTCCAAGATATAGCTGGATTCTCAGTTCTACTAAATGCAAGACCAACCCCCCCCCCACCCACACACACACATACCAGCCCTCACATCCCAACCCTCACTCCTCCAGCTTCATAACCCAAAGTTGAAGCAGATGGGTTGGGAAGCATGACAAAAATCTGTGTCCCGTTAACAGGATACTTTTGAAGATTTCTCTTTTTATTCTTCATGATTTTTTTGTGCAAAACTAGCCAGTAAACAGCATCAAAGTGACTTTTTTTCCCCTGACGATAACAAATATTAAATCATAAATTGTTGCCGAGCTCTTTATGAAATTGGTCCCCCTCGTTATTGAGAAGGCCCACTCTACGTCAAAGAAAAATACCTGGGTTCAAATACTTTTAAAAATCATTTCGAAATACTTGATCTGCTTAATTGAGCCTGCCTGACTTAATGGATCAATAGAATAGTTGCAAAACTCTAAACCCCAGCCATCAGGCACTCCAGACAGGCTAGAGCAAATGCTCAAAGTATTTGAAAGATTTCAAATAATATTTGAATGCAGGTCTGGTCAATGGCAATCTGAAGTCAATCTGAACGTCAGACAAATTCCCAGCTTCTATATGACATTCCATTTGGGATGAAGAAACACAGTGCTTTATCACAGGCTATGATTCATTGTGATCGCATTGTGAACGTTTGTGATGTGACTGCCGGAGTTGACTTTGAACTAGGTCTCTTAGGGATACTTGGGGACTCTGCACTAATGCGACTGAAAGTGGAAACATCCTTGCTAATACCCACATGCTTGTGTTTATATATTGTATTCATACACACACACTCATATTTAGGCACTTGTAGTCTGAATCACACACACACGCGCAAGTATACAAGAATACTCACGCGCACACACATTGAATGGAGAAAGGGGCGGGATGTGAGAGGTCATCCTCTGTGGTCATGATGACCCTGGGCATCCTTAGACAATGGCTGCCTGGAGAAGCAGGGTCTTAGCGGTGGGTCTCCACACTCTCTATGACTGTCTGTCTGTCTGTCTGCCCAGTGGGCACACTGAGTCCCTTCCCTGACTGACACACGGACAATGTTCTTGGAAAGGAGGGGCGGAGCAATGATGGGAGGGGTTCCAAAGGGCTCGCTGTACTCTATGCTGTGAATCAGCAGACTGGGGGGGGGTGGTTCCTGGAATTGCCACCATTATTCCGTAATCATCCCAGGCAACTTTTAATTGGGGAGGTAGAGTGACCTCATTACGTTCCAGCATAATTACCCTTATTCATGCCTATGAAAATGTAAATAAAAGAGAAAGAATCCCAACAGTCTCAACAGCCTTGGCTCTTTCCCTTTGCTTTTTCAGTGTTTTTTTATTTGGTGCATGCCCCGGCCCGTTTCGGGAATGAGCGAGAGAAGCACCCCACAGTCTTTCTATTCTCTCCCTCTCTTTTTTTCACCCCTTAGAGAAGGAGTGATGAGGGTGGAATTAAATTGATCACTGCCTTCCGGAAAAACAACAGGAAAAAACGTTCCCTCTGGTCTTCCCTACGGTGCAGTGACGTCATTGGGGGCCTGCCCAATTCCCACCGCTCACAATACGGTCGCTGTTACTTTCTCCACGGTGGCACTGAAGCCAAGAAAGAGAAAAAAAACAGTCCTGCAGCGTTGAGACCTGCAGCCATGCTCGCGCATCACTACAATCTAACCATGCTCGCGCATCACTACAATCTAACCATGCTCAGTGTTGCTGCCACTCACTTTACTGGGTGTGTGAGGTGTCATAAAGCCTTGGCAAGGGACGGTATGTAATATCCCAGAGTGGTTCTAGTCCACTGACGGATGATGTTCCCTCTGTTCTCGCTCCTCCGTAGCATATGTGTCCCGTTGAGTTTCCATGTCTAACTGGGTAGTTCGATGGACACTCAGTGTAGCTGAAGTGCACTGGGGTGTCTTTGAGTCCGAAAGGCAAAACTCAAACTACCTGAACAACCCCAAGCCCGGGCCGTGCATGTTGTCAAACAGCCAACGTGCCCTTTGCCCCCTGGTATGTTTGGAGAACACGCTGGAGGGTAATAGGGTGACGGCCCCCGGAGAAGGCTTTGGGAAATGTATCGCTAGAGTGCGAGTGCACACTGCACCCCCCTCCCCCCTCCCCCCCTCGGGCAGCCTGTCTGCTAGAGAACGGGACTGGGGGGCGGCAGACCGGCAGCGGTGTGTGTGCATGTATGTTAGCATGTATCGGAGAGGGGTGAGGGGGGATGATAGTTTGTCCTGGGGATGTACCGACTGTTGACTCACACTGGTTTGCTAATCGAGAGCCACAAGCCCCTGGAGCCATGAGTAAATACGAGCATCTGCCTCGCTCTGTCAGACTGGGGAAAGAGAGAGAGAGGGAGGTGTATAGAGTGAGAAGACAACGGTTACCGCTTACCCCTTCAAAGTAGGAGCTCTCTGGGCAAAGACGTCAATTCAACATCTATTCCACATTGGTTCATCGTAATTTCATTGAAATGACTTGGAAACAATGTTGATTCAACCAGTGTGTTCCCTAGTGGGAGGATACATATGCAAATAAAAGATGACTGGTCATTAAGGCCCTTTCTCACCAAGTCCGTTATTTTATGAGCACATGTCTTGTTTATGACGCCGTTCACACCAATATCGTCCTGCTGCAATACGTCAATTATTTATTTATTCGGAGCAGGTTAGATTAATGCGTCTTTTCGCATGCGTAAATAAGCTGTTGACCAATAGAAATTTTTATCTGGGACCAGTGGCGGCTCCTGAAAAAATTCTCAGGAGGGGCAATTTTTCTGATGATTTAGGTGACCTACACACATTTTAAAAAAGATATGTCCAGCAACAACATGAAGACAGGGGCAGCATATAAGTCAATACCAGAAGCATTTATTGACTGATCTGGGGAGATGGATTCCAGTTTCTGTGACAGATTATAAATAATCTCTGATGCCTTTGTTATATTAGCTTTTGGTTGAATGTACTGTCGTAGTAAATATATAATGTTATAGCTTGGTCTGACTAAAATCTTGTGCATGACCCATTTTGTGTTGGGCGTTTGTTTTCAATCAATGCTGTTCCTATCCTATAACAATGGACAAAAGAGTCCTATCTTGTCAGCCTTGTCAGCAGGTGGCCAAGGACAACACCCACGCCATAGGTCTCTCAGTTCTTCCAACTCACGAGTTCTTGCTCTGAGGACACACACACACACACACACACACATCATCACTGATAACACACACACACACACACACATCATCACTGTTAAACACACACACACACACACATCATCACTGTTAAACACACACACACACACACACAAAAATCCCCTCTCTTTAGGCTGAACATTTGAAGACAGAGAACCCGACTCAGAGCCAATGCAACAGTGGAGGGGACCTCGCCCAACTCATCAGGACCAATCAGAAGATCAGAACTACTAGATTCAACCTACATCATTTATTGTATAAAATGTCAGCACACAATGTTTTCGGGGCTCTCTTCAGATAGCTCCCTAAGAGTTTGACGAACGAGTCCGTGCACGCGATTCCAGATATCTTTACCTCTGAATAAACTGCCTTTATTATACCATATCCACCCTGTCCAAAGTCTCTACTTGGTCTCAGTTCTCCAGTAAACTTGTGATTATCAACAGTACACAACGGTAACAAACAATTGGGGGAACTCACGGGGCAGATAGTAAGGTCGCAGTGACACAGAAAGCAGTTCAATGTCGGGGCTCGGGGGTACAGAGTCGCTCTCTTACCAGGATCGATTTTCCCTGTGACTGTCAGATCGAGGTCCGCTCCGACCAGGGTGAAGCCGGCCGGCTCCACTTCTCTGTCCGGGACTCTGTCATCCAGCCAAGTCTCCCAGCTGTATTGGATTCCGCTGCCAGCAACGTTTTCATTATTTAGTCCGTTCGTAGCGGGTATGTACACGATCAACAAGATCAGTCCAAAACCCACCACTGGAAATCCATGGTTGGCAGAATGTTTGTAAACTAAGTGTACAAATTAAAAACATAAAATAACGCCACTAAGTGTACAAATTAAAAACATAAAATAACGCCACACTGCAGGTCGCAAAAGAGACGCTGCTAGCCGCTATTTGCTTAGTTACGTTCATGGTTACGTCACGTATGACGAAAGCGCGTAAGTGCAAGCCCACAGACACCCATAGAGAATGTATTGAAAGCTTAGAAATTTGAAAAAAATAGATTTTACATGACAGGCTATGAGAGACTTCTGGGCGATTTTCAACCTGACTGAAATCGCCCAAAAACGGGCGGGGCCATTTGAAGCACGACTTTAGCCTGATTTGACATTTAGTGGCAGTCAGATCAGATTACAACACTGATAACTACTGTTGCCGTGATATAATTGATTAGAAAAAAAATCCCTTCCTTTTCCCGTTTGGCAGTGCGTCGCCCATATCGCCCTATTGAACAGGCCGTCCCTGTCTGGGACACTGCCACTGTCAGGCCTCGCACTGCCACTGACAGGTCTGTGGGTTTGTTGTGTGAATGAATGAATTAATACATTTCACAGTTTTTTACGTTTGAAATGCATCAGTGCAGCAATGTATCAATTTAGCCAATGTGATCACATCACACCAGAGCTACATGTCACTCTCGCCATTCAAACTTCCCCACCAGTTCATTGCCAATGCTGTAGCCTATTTTATAGCCATTCAGTAAGCAAGAGGTTCAATCGATGCTTCTCTCCTCGAATAGGCCTAGGCCTATTAAAAAATAGCTTGAAATACATTTCAAACTACATTGCTGTTCATTGTCTATATATAGGCTGCTCGTTCAAGAGCTAGAGAGAGGGGAAGAGATAGGCCAGTGGAGTTACCAACGGAGATGCATGAATTGTGCAAGAAGGGAACATTGAAGAAGACAGAGAGATGTGTGTAAGTTAGAAGTGAATTAATATGTTAAAGCATCATTCGTATAGCCTATATATTATAAGCTAGATATTATAGGCCTTCTAAAGTGAATCTAGGCGGTCACATGTGCTATAGGCAAAAGCAATCCTAACAGACAGAGACCTTATCAATAAATGGTTGCACAGATTTAGATAAAGCACTCAAATGAAAATGTAGTGTCAATGTGTATGTAAAATGTATATGTAAAATGTATGTATATGTAGCAGTAAGGTTGTAAAAAACAAAAAAATGTATGTGTCCTCCGAAGAGGTGGATGGGTAAGAAATTACAAATAAAACATTAAGGTACTGTCAACATAATTACCCATTGCTTCACTAAAATTGATCAACGGCTGATAGGCTATGGACAGGTTGTGTGCATGTTTTTCTATTTTCTAATGGTTGTCAATTTCATCTTCATAGCCTAGGCCTACAGTACTGTACAGTGCTTTCAGGAAGTATTCACACCCCTTGAATAAAATGGATTAAATTGAGATTTTTTGTCACTGGCCTACACAACATACCCCATAATGTCAAACTGTAATTATGTTTTTCAAATTTTGTACAAATTAATAAAAAATGGAAAGCTGAAATGTCTTGAGTCAATACGTATTCAACCCCTTTGTTATGGTAAGACTCAATAAGTTCAGGAGTAAAAATGTGCTTAAAAAGTCACATAATAAATTGCATAGACTTACCCTGTGTGCAATAATAGTGTTTATCATGATTTTTGAATGATTACCTCATCTCTGTACCCCACACATACAATTATCTGTAAGGTCCCTCAGTCAAGCAGTGAATTTCAAACACAGATTCAACCACAAAGACCAAGGAGGTTTCGTTCCACTGTTCCGACCAGCAAAATAAAGTTCTGGACTGGTTCAAACCCCCAAAAAGTACTGGTTTATATAGTTCCTTTCTGTTCCTTTTTTAACCTGTGAAATCATTTTTTTTTTTTTTTTACATTTAGCTCTTTAAGTTACTTCACCAATCAGTGCGGATAGAGCAGGCAAGCTAGTTGTTTACATGCATGATGGAGAGATAAGTGTAGCCTATGGCACAAGATGCAACTGAAAGTTTACGGGTGGGGAGAGAGCAAGAGAGGGTTGAGGAGGAGGCTTGAAGCACTGGGCATCTTATGACATGCATTATATTAATTAGGTCCACAGAATTATACCTAGGAGGAATGGCTTCAATGGAGGAACTTTGAATGTCCTTTGAGCTAGCTAGCTAACAAGCTTGTGTGTGCAGAGCAGCATTACTGTATTAATGTATTACCTTTTTTGTAGTTAATAAATCCAACGTCAAACAGTTCCAGAATTAAAAACAAGTCTTACCTTTTTGAAGTTAATAAAACGTGATAACTAGGCCTATAGTATCCTTAACTAGCATTGAAAAAGTTAATCCATTCTTCTCTAGCTAATAAGAAATCTCTCTCCCTATCTTCAAGCTTTTAACATCAGTACAGTAGCCTATACTTCACAGTGGGGCGGGGCAGGTAAACTAAACATGCACAGGCAAAGATTTTCAGCTTGCAGGCAGACACTGGAATACGTTTCTGAGTGACAGAGTGAGGACTTTACATAGTCGCTTTGTTGCATTTTGTTGTGGGACAAAAAAAAATGACTGGAACGTAAAATAACGTTATTAACCGGTTCCCATGCTTTTAAAATGACGGTTCTGTTCCGGAACAGTATGGATCACTTTCATTCCAGGTTCCGTTTCTGTTCCTTGGAAAATGTAGTCATTTTCCGGTTTTTAGTTCTGTTCCCTGAATGGTTCCAACCCCTGATCAATACACCCAGTCACTACAAAGATACAGGCGTCCTTCCTAACTCAGTTACCAAAGAGGAAATAAACCGCTCAGGGATTTCACCATGAGGCCAATAGTGACTTTAAAACAGTTACAGAGTTTAATGGCTGTGATAGGAGAATACTGAGGATGGATCAACAACATTGTAGTTACTCCACAAAACTAACCTAATTGACAGAGCGATAAGAAGGAAGCCTGTACAGAATAAAAATATTCCAAAACATGCATCCTGTTTGCAACAAGGCACTAAAGTAATACTGCAAAAAATTTGCAAAGCAATTAACTTTTTGTCCTGAATATAAAGTGGGGGCAAATCCAATACAACACATTACTGAGTACCACTTTCCATATTTTCAAGCATAGTGGTGGCTGCATCATGTTATGGGTATGCTTGTAATCGTTAAGGACTGAGGAGTTTTTCAGGATAAAAAAGAAACGGAATGGAGATAAGTACAGGCAAAATCCTAGAGGAAAACCTGGTTCAGTCTGCTTTCCACCAGACACTGGGAGATGAATTCACCTTTCAGCAGGACAATAACCTAAAACATAAGGCCAAATCTACACTGGAGTTGCTTATCAAGAAGACAGTGAATGTTCCTGAGTGGCCGAGTTACAGTTTTGCCTTAAAACGACCTGAAAATGGTTGTCTAGCAATGATCAACAACCAATTTGACAGAGCTTGAAGAATTTGGAGAAATATGCGCAAATGTTGCACAATCCAGGTGTGGAAGCTCTTAGAGACTTACCCGGAAACACTCACTGCTGTAATCGCTGCCAAAGGTGATTCTAACATGTTAGAGTCAATACACTCCAACATCTATTGACTCTAACATGTATTGACGCTTTCCACTGTGCTCAGAGGGCATTTTCGGTACTGTAGTTTAACTGAAGTACGGCCTAGAAAGACAATACCCATTGACGGCCCCATAGAGAAATCACATTTTAAAATGTCAAATAAGACACTTTAGTCATCAACTTTGTAAACAAAACATTGATTGCATTAAGTAATTGTCTTAGAGGCCGATTTTTTTCCCATCACTCATAGCCAAAGTTATTAACATTTTAGATGAATGCTGTGACTTGAGCGAGTTTACTGTATGTCACATGCACATGCTGAAGGGAAAACTCACACACTTGTGACCGGGACCTGCTCGTGCGTAATGTAGGTCAAGTAGCTGAGGGAATTCTTTGCACTAGAATAACAGAAGCAAAAAGAAAAAGACGCAGCATGAACCTGAAGATGCCATCATGTTCAGCTTTCAACTGCACCAAACATGCGAAGCAGTCTAAACTCTACACGTAAGTTGGTGATCGATTTTTTTGTTATTATGATTTAGTTATTAGTTTTTTTTGTCATGATGCATGTAGATTGATGGACGATTTGTGTTGTATTGGAAGCTAACAGGCAGCTAGCTAACATCAGCTAGCTTGAGAATCTTGACAAGGCATCTTGACAGGGCTCATGGTTGTTTGCTTGTCATTCTTGTTTACTAGTTGTTATTATAGCTATAAACACAACATTTTTGCTAACGTGAATCCACGTTCTAGCTAGCAACAGGAAATGGGAATTATTATCTGGATTACAATGAATGGACATTTTTTTGTAGGTGTTGATACATCTTGGTTAAATACAAAGATTCTCTTTTGTTTGGATTGACAATGGTGTTTGTGTGCATCTAAGATGTATCAACACCTACAAAAGAGAAGATAAGCCACTTATCCAGAGTGACTTACAGTAGTGAGTGCATACATTTTTCTTACTGGTCCCCTGTGCAAATCGAACCCACAACGCTGGCGTTGCAAGCGCCATACTCTACCAACGGAGCCACACGGGACCATATCAGGATTAACCATATGGCTTTAGAAGTATAACACAGAAACTATTGATAATGCTCTCTATAAATCTTACATACTGTTTTCTGAAAGTTATTTTTAAACTGTGTTGTTGGTCCCTTTCCTACAGAAAATAATCAAACTTGTAACGTGCTTCATTCTATAGCTATAGTTTTGGTATTCAGTAGCTGTATTGGAGGGGGAGTGCTTTCATCTCTATTCTGAGTGTTTCTAACCAGCTTCTCAGGCTCCATCTCAGTGTGCTTCATTCTATAGCTAGAGGACTCCTGATATCTCCAGGAGTGAGATGTATATTTTTTGTTGTCGTTATCTGTTGTGGTCTAGTACTGTCTTTTTGCTAGCTAGGGCCATCTACCTTAAGAGCTGCCTGTCTTCCCAGTGGCCTACTTGGTGTGTGAACTGCTGACTGCTCATAATTTGCAGATAGTTGTTGACACATCAACCAGGATCAAGTGGCAGGGCAATTTGTGACTTGTTTTGGTAATCAGTGGCTGTATTGGAGGGGGAATGGTTTCACCTCTCCTAGGCAATCAGCAATTAGTACAGGGAGGTGTGCTCTCCACCTCTGCTAGGCAATTAGCAATTAGTGTTAGTTCTTCAGTCTCCCCTGGTTTCTCAGTGGCAGTTGTAAGCGGCGGTCGTGTCAGTTTTGTCGCAAAACTAAGACCGTCGCCGAAACAAAGACGGTTCTGTCGAGTTGTTCTGCGGAGTTATTCAAGGAAGGAAAGAGAGGAGGGCTTCACACTACTCTCTCACTTGAGTATCTTACCTAGTTATTTACAGACAATCTCATTTTTCTCTTTTGTAGCTTTGGCAACTATGTGTGTGTTTTTTATACCTGTTCGCACCTCTCCCTGTAGGCTTTACAGACGCACCCCACCCCTTGACTGCAACCCTTCTAATTTAGTATACCCTGCGTGCACAACCCATGTGGAATTCTGGGTCACTGGCAGCGTTTGGAACTGCCGATCTGCGGTCAAGAACGCAGAACATCTCAGCCTATGCTGTCCTTCAGTCCCTTGACCTTTTGGCCCTGACAGAGACATGGATCACCCCAAAGAACACTGCTACTCCAGCTGCTCTTTCTTCATCTGACTATGTTTTCTCTCATAGTCCAAGAGCATCTGGTTGTCGCGGTGGTTGCACAGGTCTACTCATTTCTCCCTCTCTCACATGTCCATCTCCTCATTTGAATTCCATGCTGTCACTGTCACTTGTCCAGTCAAGCTTAACATTATTGTCATCTATCACCCACCAGGTGCCCTTGGAGAGTTCCTCAATGACAATTGACACCTTGATAAGCTCATTTCCTGACGATGGCTCACCGCTCTTTGTACTTGACGACTTCAACCTTCCGACGTCTGCCTTCGATTCATTTCTTTCCAACTCTCTTTTTCCCCTCCTTGCCTCTTTTGATCTCATCCTTTCCCAATCCCCTCCAACTCACAAGGCAGGCAATATGCTTGATCTCATCTTTACTAGAGGCTGCTTGCCTACTAAGCTCACTGCAACCCCCCTCCAGGTTTTCTGTCTCCTTTTCCTCCAACCTTAACCACCCAGATGGTCATGCGCTGTCACAATCTTCACTCTCTCTCTCTCCTTTCCTATCCTATCATCTCTCCCTCCTGTCTCCTGATTCTGCCTCTTCGACCCTACTCTCCTCCCTTTCCGCATCCTATGACTCGCACTGTCCCCTTTCCTCCCGGCCGGCTCGGCCCTCCTCCTGCTCCGTGGCTGAGTGACTCATTGTGAGCTTACAGAACAGGGCTGGGGGCAGCTGAGCAAAAAATTTAGGAAAACTAAACTTCCGGAGCACATATCATCCTTTCACTCCCTCCTTTCTATATTCTCTTCCTCTGTATCCGCTGCTGAAGCCACTTTTTACCACTCTAAATTTCAAGCTTCTGCCTCTAACCCTAGGAAACTCTTTTCCACCTTCTCCTCCCTCCTTAATCCTCCACCCCTCCCCCTCCCTCCTGCCTCTCTGCGGACGACTTTGTCAACCACTTTTTACAAAAGGTTGACGACATCCGCTACTCATTCACTCAGCCTATTGAGTCTACTGGTCTCACTCACACAGAACTACCCTACACCTTGACCTCTTTCTCCCCTCTTTCCAGATGATATCCTGCGACTAGTGAGGTCTGGCCGCCTGACAACCTGCCCGCTCGACCCCATTCCCTTCTCCAGACAATCTTTGGTGACCTTCTCCCATTCTTCACTTCCCTCATCATCTCATCCCTGACCACTGGCTGCGTCCCTTCTGACTCCAAAATGACAGAGTTGCTCCCCTCCTCAAGAAATCAACACTCAACTCATCTGACATCAAAAACTATAGACCTGTATCCCTTTCTTTTCTTTCCAAAACACTTGAGCGCACTGTCTCTGATCAACTTTCTCCTTATCTCTCTCAGAACGATCTTCTTGACCCTAACCAGTCATGCTTCAAGACGGGTCACTCAACCGAGACTGCTCTTCTCTGTGTCAAGGAGGCTCTCCACTCTGCCAAAGCTGACTCTCTCTCCTCTGTTCTCATCCTCCTAGATCTATCCGCTGCCTTCAACATTGTGAACCATCAGATCCTCCTCTCCACCCTCTCAGGGCTGGGTGTCTCAGGCTATGCACACTCTTGGATTGCATACTACCTGCTGACATGGAGATGATCTGTGTCTGCACCACATACTCTCACTATTGGTGTCCCCCAGGGCTCGGTTCTAGGACCTCTCCTCTTCTCTCAATACACCAAGTCACTCGGCTCCGTCATATCCTCACATGGTCTCTCCTATCATTGCTACGTGGATGACACTCAACCCCCCCTTCTGACACCCAGGTGGCGACACGCATCTCTGCGTGCCTGGGAGATATTTCAAACTTGGATGTTGGCCCATCACCTCAAGCTCAACCTCGACAACACGGAACTGCTCTTCGTCCCGGGGAAGGCCTGCCCGCTCAAAGACCTCTCCATCACGGTTGACAACTCCAGTGTCGCCCTCCCAGAGTGCAAAGAACCTTGGCTCGACCCTGGACAACACCCTGTCGTTCTCTCAAACATCAAAGCACTGACCCACTCCTGCAGGTTCATGCTCTACAACATCCGTAGAGTACGACTCTACCTCAAATAGGAAGGGGCGTGGGTCCTAATCCAGGCACATGTCCTCTCCCGTCTGGACTACTGCAACTCGCTGTTGGCTGGGCTCCCCGCTTGTGCCATCAAACCCCTGCGCCTTATCCAGGACTCAGCAGCGCGCCGACCCCGGCCTCGGGGACGGCCAGGAGGACGCTGAGCAGGGCGAGCCGGATGGAAATGGTGGAAATCCCACAACAAGGAGGGATTTGAGGATATCATTCACCGGGATCCAGCACCGTTCCTGCGGACCGTACCCTTCCCACTCCACGAGGTATTGAAGGCCCCCCACCTGATGCCTCGAATCCAGGATGGAACGGACAGAGTACGCCGGGGCCCCCTCGATGTCCAGAGGAGGTGGAGGGACCTCCTGCACCTCAGACTCCTGGAGTGGACCAGCTACCACCGGCCTGAGGAGAGACACATGAAACGAGGGGTTAATTCGGTAATCAGGGGGAAGTAATAACCTATAAGTGACCTCGTTGATTCTCCTCAGGACTTTGAACGGCCCCACAAACCGCGGGCTCAGCTTCCGGCAGGGCAGGCGGAGGGGCAGATTCTGGGTCGAGAGCCAGACCCGTTCCCCGGTACGAAGACTTGGGCCTCACTGCGGTGGCGGTCAGCATTGGCCTTCTGACGACGCATGGCGCGTTGGAGGTGAATGTGGGCAGCGTCCCACGTCTCCTCCGTGCGCCGAAACCAGCCATCCACCGCAGGAGGCTCGGTCTGGCTCTGGTGCCACGGTGCCAGAACTGGTTGGTAACCTAAAACACATTGGAATGGCGTTAGGTTAGTAGAGGAGTGGCGGAGAGAGTTCTGGGCATATTCTGCCCATGGCAAGAACACAGACCACTCCCCCGGCCGGTCCTGGCAGTAGGACCGCAGGAACCTACCCACATCCTGATTTACCCGTTCCACCTGCCCATTAGACTCGGGTGGAACCCAGAGGTCAGGCTGACCGAGAAGTTCCATGAACGCCTTCCAGACCTTGGACGTGAACAGGGGACCTCGGTCGGACACTATATCCTCTGGTACCCCGTAGTGCCGGAAGACGTGTGTAAACAGGGCTTCCGCCGTTTGCAGGGCCGTGGGGAGTCCGGGCAGAGGAAGGAGGTGGCAGGCCTTGGAAAAGCGGTCCACAACGACCAGGATGATGGTGTTACCTTGGGAGAGGGGAAGATCAGTCACGAAATCAACACTTAGGTGAGACCATGGTCGTTGTGGAACTGGTAAAGGTTGTAACTTACCCGCTGGGAGGTGCCTAGGTGCCTTACTCTGGGTGCACACTCTGAGCAGGAGGAGAGATACACCCTCACGTCCTTAGCCAAGGTAGGCCACCGGTACTTTCCAGTCGGGCAGCGCACTGTACGACTGATACCTGGGTGACCAGAGGAGGGTGACGTGTGTGCCCAGTAGATCAGACGATCACGGATAAGAGCAGGCACGTACCACAGTCCAGCCGGACACTGAGGTGGAGATGGATCTGTGCGTAATGCCTGCTCTATATGACGCGTCCATCGCCCATACTACCGGCGCCACAATGCAGGAGGCCGGGAGTATGGGGGTGTTGTCTCTGGGCCTCTCCTCTGTGTCATACAGCCGGGACAGTGCGTCTGCCTTCATGTTCTTCGTACCCGGAATGTATGACAGTGTAAAATCAAACCGGGTGAAGAACAGGGCCCACCTGGCCTGGCGAGGATTCAGCCTCCTCGCTGCCCGGATGTACTCCAGGTTACGGTGGTCTGTCCAGATGTGGAAAGGGTGTTTCGCAAAGCTCGGACAACAGCCAAGAGCTCCCGATCACCAACGTCGTAGTTCTGCTCCGCCGGGTTGAGCTTCTTAGAGAAGAAGGCACAGGGGCGGAGCATGGGTGGCGTGCCCGAGCGTTGAGATAAGACAGCGCCAATCCCTACCTCGGACGCATCCACCTCCACTACGAACGGTAGTGATGGATCGGGGTGGGCCAGTACTGGGGCTGAGGTGAACAGACCCCGCAGTTTACTGAAGGCCAGGTCAGCCTCAGCAGACCAGCGGAGCCGGGACGGCCCACCCTTCAACAAGGATGTAATGGGAGCTGCGACCTTGCCAAAGCCCCGGATAAATCTCCGATAGTAGTTACCCACACCCCAGCACCCGGAGGGATCCAGATATCCCGACCACGGGAGTTCGATGGGAAGGCGGCGCTCTGCCAAGGATTCCTCCTCCAACTGGAACTCTACCTCTCCAGCATCAGGCCGGCCCCATCGGAGCGGGAGAAAGTGTCCGCCCTCGTCTCCTGCCTCTTGGGGAAAGCCCTGGAGTGGGCCAACGCGGTGTGGAATGAAGGAGGAGCCGCGTTGGAGAACTACGGGGAGTTCGCTTGCCTCTTTCGGGCTGTCTTTGATCACCCGCCCGAAGGTTGAGAGGCGGGCGAGCGGCTGGTCCACCTGAGGCAGGGGACATGGACTGCACAGGACTTCGCCTTGGAGTTTCGGACTCTGGCAGTGAGGTCCGGGAACGAGCGGGCCCTTATCGACCATTTCCGGTGCCATCTGCGGGAGGACGTCCAACGGGAGCTAGCCTGCCGGGACACCATGTTGTCCTTCGCGCAACTGGTGGACATGGCCATCCGTTTGGACAACCTGCTGGCAGCAAGAGGACGTCCTGGTAGGGGCCTGCCCGTTCCCACCCCGGCCGACTCGGATCCCGAGCTGATGGAGCTGGGTGGAGCCGCCGTCCGAGAGAGCGGAGGACGACAGCGACAGGCCAGCATCGTGGAATGCTCCTGGATTCCAGGCATGCGCTCCTCTACCGCTGACTCCATAGCGGGTGGGTGATTCTGTGATGAGTGTGATTAGAAGGAGTCAGGCGCAGGAGGGTAAATCACAGAATACAGAGTTTATTCCGTTGTACACAGTTGCGCTGGATAGCGACAACAAAATACAGGCACAGGGGAAATATCTACCCCGGCAATACAAGGTACGAGTAGCTCCACCGAGCTACACTCAACTCACATAAAACAATCACCCACAAGGACAAGGTGGCAGAGGGAACACTTATACACGGACTAATGAGGGGATAAGAACCAGGTGTGTGTAATTGACAAGACAAGACAAATGGAATGATGATATATGGAGCGGCAGTGGCTAGTAAGCCGGTGACGATGAACGCCGAAGCCTGCCCGAACAAGGAGGGGAGGCAGCCTCGGCGGAAGTCGTGACACGGAATTCAGATGAAAAGATAGCCAAAAAAAGGTCAGAATAATTATATTGTGATGTTATGCTCTGGGCCAAAAACTCCATCACATCTGAACAGGCTGAAATTCCAGGCGTTTCAAAAAGCTCTTCCACTAAAAGGGCATTATCATCATTTCACAATTTCAGTGTTATTTCGAACTCATAGCGTGGAAATATATATATTTCTTAAGGAAAATCGCCTATTTTGGACAACATCAGAAGTGACCAGTGAAATAACCATACAGCATACATTCCAAAATTATTGGAGCCGTGCACAGTGCTAAACCATGACAAGTGACAGAGAGAGAACAGAGAACCCTTCAAAAGAGAGGACAGAGAGAGAGCAGGAGCTGGACACCCGTTCCCAGGCTGTCTGGTTCCAGTGTGTGTGTGTGCTGAAATTACACCCAGGTCACAGGCGAGGAGCCCAGTTTAAGTATCGTCACTCTGTCTCTGGCATGCGGTGACCTTCCCTCTCCTCTCGCTCCTCTGTCTCCCCGTCTCTCTCCCTGAGACACCATGCCTGGCCCGGCCCGCTCACACACAGGTGCTAACAGGACAGCTGGCTCTGCTCTCTCTCTCTCGCTGTGTTCGTGTGTCCAATACCGAACAACAGACCAAATGTGTTTTGCTGTGTTTCTGCATCAATGAGTGATATGCAAGCCAGTATATCAATGTTTCATCAAAGTGCAACCATTATAAGCCTATGTGTGTGACCAGAGGTACTGGAGTCACAAATTTGATGATTTGAGAATCGACTTGATAGAAAATAAAACAACTTCAGACTTGACTTCAACTTGGAGCCTCAAGACTCAACTTAGACTTGAGACTTGAAATTATCAGGCTAGGTTTTGTAACATTTTGTCACTCATTTTGTGGCGCAGAGTCTCCGTGGGTTCGGCTACTCTCCACGCAGCCAGAGACAGTATCGCACATGCAAAAACAATTATTACCTAGTGAAACGCACATTCGGCCTCTGATTGGACCAGAAACTGTCAATCAAGTACAGGTCGTGAGCTACAGTAGCGCAGTCGCTAGAGTGAAACTGAATGGAAAAAAAATATACATATTTTAATAGCCTAGATGTAGCCTACCATTTGTATTTTATATTCATACCTTTGCTTATTTGATCTGGTCACTAACATAGGTCTACGGCATTGCACCAAATTTTTGTAATCTGTGCTTCAGAACCAACAAATTGTATGCCTTGACTGTTGACCAATGACCAGTCATCATCATTGGCGCCAAAGGCTGGTGCACATATCCAGATTAGTGACCAGAAAGCACTTGTTTAATTTTCTCCTCTTTTTGCCTGGCATAAACAGAGTATCCAACCTACGTTAATGTTATCCATATAAAATTAAATTTAGCAATTTGCTAAGGACACATCTTTGCCAGAACAATAGGCTACCTGGTGATTTCATTGATCATGTTCATATTTCAGATAGGCCTATAGTTTGGGTGGGTTATAATTACAGTGCCTTCGGAAAGTATTCAGACCCTTTGACTTTTTCCACATGTTGTTATGTTAAATAAATAAATAAAAACAATTCCTCAGCAATCTACACACAAAACCCCACAATGACAAAGCAAAAACAGGTTTTTAGAATGTTTTGCAAATTTATTACAAATAAAAAACAGAAATACCTTATTTACAGAAGTGTTCAGACCTTTTGCTATGAGGCTTGAAATTGAGCTCAGGTGCATCCTGTTTCCATTGGTCATCCTTGAGATGTTTCAACAACTTGATTGGAGTCCACCTGTGGTAAATTCAATTGATTGGACATGATTTGGAAAGGCACCTGTCTATATAAGGTCCCACAGTTGACAGCCCGCTAGGAGTTTGCCAAAAGGCACCTAAAGTCTCTCAGACCATGAGAAACAAGATTCTCTGGTCTGATAAAACCAAGATTGAACTCTTTGGCCTGAATGCCAAGTGTCACGTCTGGAGGAAACCTGGCACCATCCCTATGGTGAAGCATGATGGAGGTAGCAGACTGGGGCGAAGGTTCACCTTCCAACAGGACAACAACCCTAAGCACACAGCCAAGACAACGCAGGAGTGGCTTCGGGACAAGTCTCTGAATGTCCTTGAGTGACCCAGCCAGAGCCCGGACGTAAACCCGATCAAACATCTCTGGAGAGACCTGAAAATAGCTGTGCAGCAACGCTCCCCATCCAACCTGACAGAGCTTGAGAGGATGTGCAGAGAAGAATGGGAGAAACTCCCCAAATACAGGTGTGCCAAGCTTGTAGCGTCATACACAAGAAGGCTGTAATCGCTGCCAAAGGTGCTTCAACAAAGTACTAAGTAAAGGGTCTGAATACTTATGTAAATGTGATATTTCAGTTTTTTATTTTTAATACATTTGCAAAAATTTCTACAAACCTGTTTTTGCTTTGTCATTATGGGATATTGTGTGTAGATAGATGAAGAAAAAAAATACGTAATCCATTTTAGAATAAGGCTGTAACCTAACAAAATATGGAAAAAGTCAAGGGGTCTGAATACTTTCCGAGTGCACTGTATGTCTAAATATAGCTGTAACGTCGCACTACCTTCAATACTTATTGGATGAAGATGTAACATTCTGGCGAATTAATTACTATATTTGTGAGGAAGAAAAAGGCTACAGACAGATCATGTTTTCCATCTGACCCTGCAACCCCCGCTGCATACAGGTAGGCCGTATTTCCTGCTTACTCTGGACTCCAGAGAAGTGAAAATGTGACATGATACAGTGGCTTGCAAAAGTATTCATCCCCCTTGGCATTTTTCCTATTTTGTTGCCTTACAACCTGGAATTAAATTGGAGTTTTTGGGGGTTTGTATCATTTGATTTACACAACATGCCTACCACAAGATACCAAATATTTTTTATAGTGGAACAAACAAGAAATAAGACAAAAAAACTGAAAACTTGAGCGTGAATAACTATTCACCCCCCCAAAGTCAATACTTTGTAGAGTCACCTTTTGCAGCAATTACATCTGCAAGTCACTTGGGGTATGTCTCTATAAGCTTGGCACATCTAGCCACTGGGATTTTTGCCCATTCTTCAAGGCAAAACTGCTCCAGTTCCTTCAAGTTGGATGGGTTCCGCTGGTGTACAGCAATCTTTAAGTCATACCACAAATTCTCAATTGGATTGAGGTCTGGGCTTTGACTAGGCCATTTCAAGACATTTAAATGTTTCCCCTTAAACCACTCGAGTGTTGCTTTAGCAGTTTGCTTAGGGTCATTGTCCTGCTGGAAGGTGAACCTCCGTCCCAGTCTCAAATCTCTGGAAGACTGGAACAGGTTTCCCTCAAGAATTTCCCTGTATTTGGCGCCATCCATCATTCCTTCAATTCTGACCAGTTTCCTAGTCCCTGCCACCACCATGCTTCACTGTGGGGATGGTGTTCTCAGGGTGATGAGAAGTGTTGGGTTTGCGCCAGACATAGCGTTTTCCTTGATGGCCAAAAAGCTCAATTTTAGTCTCATCTGACCAGGGTACCTTCTTCCATATGTTTGGGGAGTCTCCCACATGCCTTTTGGCAAACACCAAACATGTTTGCTTATTTTTTTCTTTAAGCAATGGCTTTTTCTGGCCACTTTTCTGTAAAGCCCAGCTCTGTGGAGTGTACGGCTTAAAGTGGTCCTATGGACAGATACTCCAATCTCCGCTGTGGAGCTTTGCAGCTCCTTCAGGGTTATCTTTGTTCTCTTTGTTGCCTCTCTGATTAATGCCCTCCTTGCCTGGTCCGTGAGTTTTGGTGGGCGGCCCTCTCTTGGCAGGTTTGTTGTGGTGCCATATTCTTTCAATTTTTTAATAATGGATTTAATGCTCCGTAGGATGATCAAAGTTTCTGATATCTTTTTATAACCCAACCCTGATCTGTACTTCTCCACAACTTTGTCCCTGACCTGTTTGGAGAGCTCCTTGGTCTTCATGGTGCCACTTGCTTGGTGGTTCCCCTTGCTTAGTTGTGTTTCAGACTCTGGGGCCTTTCAGAACAGGTGTATACAGTTGAAGTCGGAAGTTTACATGCACTTAGGTTGGAGTCATTAAAACAAGTTTTTCAACCACTCCACACATTTCTTGTTAACAAACTATAGTTTTAGCAAGTCGGTTAGGACATCTACTTTGTGCATGAAACAAGTAATTTTTCCAACAATTGTTTACAGACAGAATATTTCACTTATAATTCACTGTATCACAATTCCAGTCAATTGGAGGTGTACCTGTGGATGTATTTTAAGGCCTACCTTCAAACTCAGTACCTCTTTGCTTGACATCATGGGAAAATGAAAAGAAATCAGCCAAGACCTCAGAAGAAAATGTTTGGACCTCCATAAATCTGGTTCATCCTTCGGAGCAATTTCCAAATGCCTGAAGGTACCACGTTCATCTGTACAAACAATAGTACGCAAGTATAAACACCATGGGACCACACAGCTGTCATACCGCTCAGGAAGGAGACGCGTTCTGTCTCCTAGAGGTGAACGTACTTTGGTGCGAAAAGTGTAAATCAATCCCAGAACAACAGCAAAGGACCTTGTGAAGATGCTGAAGGAAACAGGTACAAAAGTATCTATATCCACAGTAAAACGAGTCCTATATCGACATAACCTGAAAGGCCGCTCAGCAAGGAAGAAGCCACTGCTCCAAAACCGCCATAAAAAAGCCAGACTATGGTTTGCAACTGCACATGGGGACAAATATCGTACTTTTTGGAGAAATGTCCTCTGGTCTGATGAAACAAAAATAGAACTGTTTGGCCATAATGACCATTGTTATGTTTGGAGGAAAAAGGGGGACGCTTGCAAGCCAAAGAACACCATCCCAACCGTGAAGCACGGGGGTGGCAGCATCATGTTGTGGGGGTGCTTTGCTGCAGGAGGGACTGGTGCACTTCACAAAATAGATGGCATCATGAGGAAGGAAAATGATGTGGATATATTGAAGCAACATCTCAAGACATCAGTCAGGAAGTTAAAGCTTGGTCGCAAATGGGTCTTCCAAATGGACAATGACCCCAAGCATACTTCCAAAGTTGTGTCAAAATGGCTTAAGGACTGTGAAGGTACTGGAGTGGCCATCACAAAGCCCTGACCTCAATCCTATAGAAAATGTGTGGGCAGAACTGAAAAAGCGTGTGCGCGCAAGGAGGCCTAGAAACCTGACTCAGTTACATCAGCTCTGTCAGGAGGAATGGGCCAAAATTCACTCAACTTATTGTGGGAAGCATCTGGAAGGCTACCCAAAATGTTTGATCCAAGTTAAACAATTTAAAGGCAATGCTACCAAATACTAATTGAGTGTATGTAAACTTCTGACCCACTGGGAATGTGATGAAAGAAATAAAAGCTGAAATAAATCATTCTTTCTACTATTATTCTGATATTTCACATTCTTAAAATAAAGTGGTGATCCTAACTGACCTAAAACAGGGAATTTTTACTAGGATTAAATGTCAGGAATTGTGAAAGACTGAGTTTAAATGTATTTGGCTAAGGTGTATGTAAACTTCCGACTTCAACTGTATATACTGAGATCATGTGACACTTAGAATGCACACAGGTGGACTTTATTTAACTAATTATGTGACTTCTGAAGGTAATTGGTTGCACCAGATCTCATTTAGGGGCTTCATAGCAAAGGGGGTGAATACATATGCACGCACCACTTTTCCGATGTTTATTTATTAGAATTTCTTGAAACAAGTTATTTTTTTCATTTCACTTCACCAATTTGGACTATTTTGTGTATCCATTACATGAAATCCAAATAAAAATCCATTTAAATTACAGGTTGTAATGCAACAAAATAGGAAAAACGCCAAGGGGGTTGAATACTTTGCAAGGCACTGTATCCCTAGTTGAAATTGAATGCTAACATGAATGACTTTCAGTTCAAAATGCAGGTGTAAACACAGTTTATTTCTGCATCTTGCCTTTTGATATTGCATCACCTGTGCGTGCATGTGCGTTCGCGGGGGGTCGCAAGCTTTGAACCACTCCTTTTTGGGGGATTGAGAACAATTGAGCTAGCGAACAGATTGATTTGCTGTACATCTATAGAATTGGGTGCAGTGCAAACGTCTATTGTAGGGAGAGAGGATTGACATAAATAAATATGCAGCTCCAAAAATTGTTTGATCAAGAAAATTAACTGTTTACTTTGCATGCTCACCAGCAATGGGTTCTCAAGCAACAATGACTAGCATAGGCATACTGGTCTTTTGGTATGTCAAAATTGCTTGAAATTGCTTGAGTTATGAAGCTTGCATGTGGAATTTGTTGTTAAAATTAATTATTACATAATCAAAATATGTTGTGGACAAAATAAAGGGCTGTCTGGTAGCCTCAATAAATAGACAAAGATTTCGTGACCTTTGGATTATAAGGTTATATCTGCGGGAAGCATAGTTCTGAGACTTTGAGCATCTGTTTTCACCTCCCAGATCAGAATATTTTTTTCATAACCCATTAAGGTCCTCACCTTAAAGGTACCTCAAGTACAGAGTATCAAAAATCCTGATACATTTGTAAATTAGTTTTTTATGGGGGTGCAATAGCAGATAGAACCTTATGGCTCTGAAATGTCAATCTGGGTTCTATCTGATACTTCTGAATTAGGTATGTTCAGTTTTGAAGAAGACTAGCAATTTTAATACATAAATGATAGAATAACACTATTTTACCAAAATAGAGTCAGAACACATCATCAAATACAATAAGACATGTATTATGATCATCAGACGAATTACTGTTATCACTGAACAACGATGTGACATCATTTACTTTAAGATTTCTGACTGTGTTGTTTTGCTTGCGTGCCATTGCTGGCTAGACTAGCCTAGACATTTTTTAGTGATCCAATTGACATTTTAGTCATTTAGCAGACGCTCTTATTCAGAGCGACTTACAATTAGTGAGTGCATACATTTTTCATACTGGCTCCCCCGTGGGATACTAGACCATACTTAGAAGGAGATGGCAAAGACATGTTCTGATTGGTCCGTCTGTATTTGTTCAGGCTTGTGATTGGATTGCAGATAGAACCTTTTAGCGCCAAGTTCAAATGGGTTTATGCAGATAGAACTTTCTAGTTTTTAATTTTTTTAAACTTTATATTTACTTTAAAAAATATATAACTTCACAGACATATGAAGAACCATCTAAAGATGTATTATATGTGACTAACTCATTTTTGACAAAAATGTCAGATAGAACCTTATAGTCCCAAGGTCTCGTTTGTAGTTGAACAAGTCATGCATGTATAGATTTTTTTTCCTGAATTGAAACTTAACTTGAAAAACGTGTGACTCGACTCGACTTGACTTGCTCTTAGAATGCACGACTTGGATTTGACTCGAGACTCGACCCGTTCTACTTGGGACTCGACTTGAAATTCAGACCTTGTGACTTGAGACTTGCTTGTGACTCGAATAATAGTGACTTGGTCCCACCTCTGTGTGTAACACATTGATGAGCATACTGTACCTTATGGTGAGCATAAACTGTCACTTACTGGAGACTGGTGTAAGTCATTGAGTCACATTACTGTTACTGTGTGTGTTTGTGTGTGTGTGTTTGTGTGTGTGTGTGTGATGGGAGTGCATTTATCCATGATCCTCTCATCTTCTCCTGGCTCCAGAGCCTGTTTACCTCGCCTGTCTGTCTGTCTCTGCTATTCCCTCTGTCTCCACGCTGGGCCAGCCCCCTGTGGCCCCTGTAACCCCCCCCCCCCCCCCTCCCTACAACACACACACACACACACACACACAGCACCCTAAGCAGTGGGGTCTGACACTAATCCTGAGGGGTTGAGATACACTGCAGGGATGGATCTACGGCATCTGTTGAAAATGCAGAGAACGTCTGGTCTGATACATGGACCAGGTGTGTGTGTGTGTGATTATCCAGTCAGGAATGTCTCAAGATATTGTGAATATTTACGCTTAACATTGTGATCCTGTGTTGTCCTCTGGGACCAGTTTGGCCTCTAGTTAGTCTGCCTGTGACCAAGACGCGAGGTCCCCCACTTAATCCTGGGTAAATATTTTGAGTGGCCAAACAAGGGCAGCCTTTTGGAGGGCTGCTCAACACATACACACATGGTAATTCCTTCAGTGGAGCTGACGGGTGAGTGACAAAATACTGCTCCTGTGACTGTCTGTGATTCTTTCTGCAGACACACACACACACACACACACACACACACACACACACACACACACACACACACACACACACACACACACAGACTACAGCCTATTTAGTGTTTTTCAAGAAACAAGCAAAGTAACATTTTACAGATTAAATTACAAAGCGATATAACACAGATTTCTGTGAGGTCTCAGTTCTTGTGGGTTTCCTTTTGGTTGATAGTATCAACCAAAGTATCAAAAATGTGATGGCTATGACACATACACAAAATTATCACTCTTACCCTCAGATACACTGTCATTCATACACACACACACACACACACTGGCAGATTCACCCATCCTACCCATTGATCATAATTGAAATTAACTCTTTAAAAGACAAATCTTGAAAGATGTTTGCATGGAATGTATGAGGCCAAATAAATATGTGAAATAATGTGTTTGTGTAAGTAGACATTCTCTCATCTGTTCAAATGAGAGAGTGACTGTGGGTGTGCCTGCAACTCTGCATGCGTGTGTGTGTATGTGTATGTGTATGTGTGTGTGTGACCCAGTGTGCGCCGATTGCTGAGATGAAAGCATGCCTTCCCAGTCTGGCTTGGTTTCTATAGATATGGACACAGCACCACACTGGCTTAGAACAATAGAGGGGCCTGCCACTCTCGCCAGCTCCTCTCAGATCATTACTCTATGCGTCAAAGCAATCATATTTTGAAAACAATAACAGGGCCGGGGGGGCACGATTGAAGTGAGTGTGTGTGTGTGTGTGTGTGTGTTCATGTGTATGTGTGAGAGTGAATGGGTGGGGTGAGTGAATCTGCCGGTGTGTGTGTGTATGAATGACAGTGTATCTGAGGGTGAGTAGACATGTTGTGTATCTGTCATAGCCATCACATTTTTTAAACAATCAAAAAGGCCATGGGGGCACGATTTGAAGTGTATGTATGTGTGTGTGTGTGTGTGTGTGTGTGTGTTTCTGTGAGTGAGTAAGTGAATGTGTGTATGTCTATATACAGGTAACTGCCAAAATAATGGAAACACTTGAGTAAGTGAGGGATACAAAGTATTTTGAAAGCAGGTGCTTCCACACAGGTGTGGTTCCTGAGTTAATTAAGTAGTTAACATCCCATCATGCTTAGGGTCATGTATATAAATGCTGGGCAGGCCATTATTTTAGCCATTATTTTGGCTACCATGGCTATGTCACCATAGGATGACAATGCCCCCATCAACAGGGCATGAGTGGTCAATGAATGGTTTGATGAGCATGAAAATGATGTAAACCATATGCCATGTCCGACTCAGTCACCAGATCTCAACCCAATTGAACACATTCTGGAGCAACGGCTGAGAGAGCGTTATCCACCACCATCGACAAAACACCAAATTATGGAATTGTTCATGTAAGAATGGTGTGGCATCCCTCCAATAGAGTTCCAGACACTTGTAGAATCTATGCCAAGGTGCATTGAAGCTGTTCTGGCGGCTCATGGTGGCCCAACGCCCTATTAAGATACTTTCTGTTGGTGTTTCCTTTATTTTGGCAGTTACCTGTGTGTGACTCATGTTATTTTGCGCTATAGCTCTATATCTATGCATGCGTTTCTTTTAGTTAAGTGTGAACATGGTCGTTTGATTGAATGTGCGTGTGCGTGCACGTCTCAGCGCTTATGTTTGATGCCTTGGCCTAATGTGTCTTCTCCTGTAGGGGTCCTGCACTGAGCCCCCTGTTCCTCTGCTTGTCTCTGCTGGTCAGGGAAACAACTCTCCCCTGCTAAACTTAAAAAGGAACCAGAGGAATCCCCTCTCGGCCCCGTCCTCGACCCCCATGTTTTTCAGATGCCATGACATCATCCCTTAACAAAGGGGGTTGGGGTGGGGGTGGGGGGCACCAGTAAACCCCCAAAATCAGTCACACAGCAACACTGCTGCCTGTCCAGACAGCAGCACACTGGCCCTTTTCAGCTGCTCTGGCTCGTCCTCTGGCCTCCTAATTCCAACTTCTCCTATCTCCTCTCCTCTCGTCCTCTCACTTTTGGTCTTATCTGTTTTTCTCTATTAATTACATTCTCCATCTCTCTATTTCTCTCTCTCAGCTTTCCCTCTTCTGTCTGTTCTCTCAGTATACCCCTCCTAGTATCACTTCCTCCCTTTTCTCTATACATCCGGCTATAAACCTCACTACACCCTCTTACTGTCTGTGTCTCAATGTCTCTTTTTCTCTTGCTCCATCTCTCTCCAGCTGGCTCTCTTTCTCTCCAGCCATAACCTCTATCTTCTATCTTAAAGAGGGGTGCACATAATCTCAGAACTTCCAACACACACAAACACTGCCAATACACCCCCACCCCCCTACACACCCACCCCTAATCGGCTGTGTTTTCAAACCCCTTTGAATCAAGTACATTTTCTGGAGCCTTGGATGTTAGAGGCTAACATGATCTGATCCTGTGTCTGAGAGAAAGATAAAAATAAATTGCTTTCAGGTTGTTTTTGAGACGACGATACAACAACCGAAGCAAAACAAGTACAACAAAAAAAACACACCCCTTTCCTAAATTGTTGCTGTTGTTGATGTCGCTGACGACGGTTCCTATCCAACCAATCGCCAGGCATCTTGGCATGCATACAAAGATCATTTTGGAGCAAAACGGTGGTTTCCTTTCACGTCTCAAGACAGGAGGATTTAAAACGTGAAAGCTGCCACTGATGCTGCGTTTCACAGAATTTCTAGATGATCAAAAATAGTTCCGAACTGTTTGAAACTCAGCCACTGATGACAAATCGGTGACACTGATCATTCGCTCCATGTCCAAAAACCCAACTTTTATCTAACAAATAGCCACAGATGAATAAAGTGTATTCCTTCCAAAACTAACACCACAAAAAATGCCTGCACTCTTCTTTATACATTTGAGCAAAACATTTCAGCTATATACTCAATAGCATCAAGAAATCCCTTAAGGTATTTTGACCTCAAGGGGACTTCCGGGTAAAATAAAGGTAGAATTAATAAATAGAAAAAGGAAACAATGTGTTCTATCCCTCACTTCTGGTAAAACCATCAAAATCAGACGGGTCCTGTGTAGGTCAAAGACACAGTCAAAGCCACCAGCAATGTCTAATGTCACGGCCAGTGAATCGTGACTGTTCCTGCTCCGTTTATTAGCTGTGTGTGTGAGAAAGAAAAAGAGTGTGTGTGTGTGTTGTAAACTCTCTCTCTCTCTTTTGCTCTCTCACCCACCCTCTCCTCTTCCCCAACAACAAGTGCTGGATGTGAGAGGGCCGCCGGCCTGTTGTGGAGGCTGTTTAATGTGCGTCCGTTTGCCAACTGTTACTTTGAGGAGTGGCGGTGGCGGCGGAGCCGGGATTTGGGAGGGAAGGCCGGTGCCGATGGATCAGACAGATGGAGGGGGGTCCGGCTCCATTCATTTAGCTCCATGTGAACAACAGAGCCCCTACTTCAAAAACAAGCACTGACTCTCTGCCACTACTGGCCCCAGTCAACACGGAGTCTACACACACAGATACTCAGGCAGGCAAGTACGTAGGTATACACACACACACACACACACACACATACACACAAACAAGCGCACACACAACATTTTGACCATGGTGTTATTTACTATTTTATAATGATATTTTGCTCCTAGAGTAACTACTAGGGTCACTACTCCTATACAATATCATGTAATTAGTAATAACTATGAATCTAACCTCGTTCCCAGGCTATTGTGTACAGCGCACATAGGCCTGGGATTTCAACCACTCAAAGTTGTCCTTAGTGGGAGTGACCATCGAA
>NC_139988.1:66270528-66293028 GCF_964263955.1 Coregonus lavaretus | reverse complement strand
AGGATGCCCTTAAAACCTCCAACATGCCTAGTCTGAAACATGGTTTGATTTCTTGGAGAACACTGCCGAAACTCAATGAGATCTCGAACGCTTCTAAAGGGTTAATCTCGAATGCTTCTAAAGGGTTCATCTCGAAGACAGGATTTGTTAAAAAGGATAGATATCACATAAAAAAGCCTCTCCGAACTTTGAGCGGTGCAAACGTGCAACCCTGTCTACTTCCTACAATCCTGCATGGTGATCGGTAAAAAAGAAACCCTCAAAACAACTGAGGTTTTATTTGATAATATTAATTTATTGTTCAATAAAAATAGATTTTAAAAAAATGACTTCATGACTATGCCCAGTGGATCTGCCAAGGGTCCTTGTAAAGATGAAGCTTTTCTTCTCCTTTGTCTGGTAAAGGAGACGCAAACCCCCTTTACCCTATGCCCCTCCACCCTTCAGAATTGACCTCTGACTTCTATACTCTTGACAGACCCAACAGTAGATACATTCAGTCCTGTTTTTCTCTATGTTGTTGTTGTTGTTTTTTGCAGTTTGCCCCTGGAAAAAAAATGTATTTAACGATGTGATTAAATCTAAGCGCTAACACAAGAGTTCAAACCATCAGTAAAACCAATACTTTTCAATTAAAACTTCACATCAGTTCCTCTTTAAGACTTATTTTTTTTGTAGTTACACGTAAACACAAGTTTTTGGGGAGGATAAAGGAAACTAAACTCTGTAAACACTCTTATATCAGGCTCGGAGAACACAACCACGTCTAAGGGAAGACTCTAGAACAGGGTAGAAGGTTCTAGAACAGGTCTAAACTTTTCTGGACCCACAATGTTAAAGTAAGTGCAGGCTTTCATTTCAGACATCAGGGCATCATATTCAACCAGAGTCTTTCATACGTGGTCAAAACGCCTTCTGTTTGAACCTTTTCAAATGCCATTTAAGTCCAAAGAAGGAGTGCATTGAAGGTTTTGCTTTGTGGCATTTCCACCTAATGAACACGAAGATGAGTGCTAGCCTGCAGTCACTGTGAGCACAGGGAGCCTATAGCGTCAGGCTGAAGAGCAACTTGGCCATTCCTATTTCCATTGGAGTACTTACAGCACTGTACAGACGAACAGACCCCCAATGAGGAGACAAACACCTCTTACTGGACGGACTGGAGTACCAGTGGCCTGGATAACACTGCACTGGCTATCGGTTAGCACATGGCTAGTACGGCCCAGACTTTCGAGGAATTCTGGAAGGTGTACAATCGTCTCGAATCACAAAGAAACAAATGAGAAAAAACCACGTGGAAGTGAAGTATTGCTTCTCTTTCTTTTGTTCCTGTTTGGGTTTTGTTTTTCAAAAATCCAAATCCGCTTTCTATGCCTTTTCGATGGCTGAGTTGGATGACATGATGGTTCGTTTTCTGACTTCACCACAGTATGGTGAGAGTCACCATGTACAAAGTATTTGTTCCAGGACAAAAAAGAAACACCAGAAAGTAAGTGCCAGGATCCCAAAGACATGGCAGTCTCTCTCTCTCTCTCTCTCTCTCTCTCTCTCTCTCTCTCTCTCTTCTCTCTCTCTCTCTCTCTCTCTCTCTCTCTCTCTCTCTCTCTCTCTCTCTCTCTCTCTCTCTCTCTCTCTCTCTCTCTCTCTCTCTCTCTCTCTCTCTCTCTCTCTCTCTCTCTCTCTCTCTCTCTCTCTCTCTCTCTCTCTGGTCTTGTGTGTAATGCTCTGTTCTCCTGGCCCTCTCCTTCCCAAATTTATAACAGTGGCCAAAAACGGGGGGGGGGGGGGGGCAATCTGACAGAGTGACAAGCATACAGGTCAAACCGCCGGGCAGATTCCAGATCCGTCCCAAGCTGGGAGATGCCAGCCCCCCTCCCCTAGCGCTGGGCCCTCTGGGAAGAGTCCAGGGCCCACATCCTGGGAACGTCGGGAAGGCCGGCTGCAGGGCTGCAGCCAACAGCCTCTTGGAATGACACCATGAGAGAGAGAGTGTTCATAGGAAAAGGCTTGTCCGCCCGCATGTGGCTGCAGATGATGATACCGTGGCGTTCTGGCAACGCAAGCGCCAAAATGTGTTGCAGTCAATCACGCCCCATGCCAAAGCGCGGTAGCATTCATTCATTAATCTTCCTCACATCACATCCCTTTTTGGGCTTCGAGGTTTGGTGATGCAAATAATATAATAACAACAGTATTCCATTTCCTTTTGTACATTTGATGTCCAGGAGAGTGTTGAGGAAGAAAGGGAAGTTTACATGGGGTGGGAAGAGACTTCATGGAAACAGAGTCTCACAGCAGCATTTCAGTTAACAACAAACAAATAAACGTAAAACCATTGACTACACTCTGTAGCTACAGTATTTGAATGGCAAAAACAACCGAAGAGGAAAAAAGTTTAAAGAGAGAGAAAGAGAGGGAGAAAATTTGAGAAAGTTCCAGTGGAAGTTCATCCTAGGTAGGGTGCCTCCCTTTGGCCCATGTAAAATGTTAAAAGTTCCAAAGTTCATGGTCCAACATTTCCAAAGGAGGAATCTCCATCTAGTAGTCCAGAACTAAATTCCCTAATTTGGGGGAGGGGTCCCACCCCGAATCCCTCCCCACCCCACTCCTTAATTTCAGACAGTAGTCGCCCTGCTGTACTGCATTGCCAGGGGCGAGTACTCCTTGATGCGGACGCACAGCTTGCCCCGGAGCCAGGGGTTCTGCAGCTCCAAGGGACAGAAGTCATCCTGGAGCCACTTCTCCCTGCCATCCACCACCAGCACCAGTCCAAAGTGCTCCAGCTGCTCAGGGATGTACAGACACTGCTCCCCCTCCGCTCCCCCTCCATTACTACTGCTACTGCTACCACCGAGGAGCCGGTGTGACACCGCGTTCATCTCCTGCACCACCAGCTGGACCATCTCCCTGGCCGACGTGCCTGGGGTCACCCGCAGCTGGGAGGGAGGGAAAGAGAGTGGAAGAGAAAGAGGAACAGAGGCAATCAGATTAAGCAGAACGTGAATGGTCAAAAGGGGTTTCAATGGTACAACTGGGGCAGAGTTATGACAGTTTTATAATTGTATAGCCAAATTAGAGTTACCCAAACATGAACAACAATTCATTAAACCCTGACATCCTCAAGCCAAGTTCCACATACCTTGACGCTGGTTTCCTTGGGTAGCCCGGTTCGGTACTGCGGGTACACCCGGAGCGTGGCGTGCCAGCCTTTCCTGTGGGCACTGGGCGAGGGGGCACCCGAGAGCCTCTGGGTGCCGCTGTCCTCTGACAGGGTGCGGGCGGGGGGCTGGGGGTGCGGCAGGCATCGCTCAGCAGGGCAGCAGCGGTCCACAGAGGAGGGTCGGTGCCAGCGGCGGTGAGGGGAGGAGGATGGCGACGGTGAGGGTGAGTGGGCAGGATGACCACCAGAGGAAGAAGGGAATTCAAGACTACTGGTTCTCACACAGAAGGCCTGCCTCTTCTCCGTGATCCTCAGTAGTTCGATCTGCCGGCTGGGTAGGATGAAGTCGCTATCGAAGAGCTCCATGGGACCCCCCCTGCCCCTCCGCCTCTCCCCACCGGGCCCCCCTCCGCTCAGCCGTTGTTCACCGGCAGGGCTTGTCTGGGGCTCCGAGGCCTGGAGCACGTCTGGGGTGGAGTCTCTCAGTGCTCCCGTCCCTGAACCCCCTCCTCCCACACCCCCGCCGGAGGAGGAGAGGGGCGAGGGGGGCAGAAGGTCCAACTCGCGGGGGCTCTGGGCACGGCTAGAGTCGTAGTCGCTGTCAGTTGTGAGGAAGACCTCAGAGGAACCCTCTTCATCTGAGAGACCGTGGAAGTCTACTGTGAAGCAGAAACCAAACACAAACAATTATTCAACTTTAGGTCAACCACACACAATCATTCCCCTGTGGGTAAAACACACACAACCATTCACCTTTGTATAAGCCACACATACACAAACAATCATTTATTTTCTAGTTAAACAGATCGTACACCACAAGACTGTGTGGTCAGGAGGAAAAACCCCTTGCCCTATCTCTGTTCCCTATAAGATAGGTTCACTCTTACCAGAGTGCTTGCGGCTGGGTTCAGGGGAGGGCATGGGTGAGGGAAGGTAGTCTGGCTGGGAGGAGGTGAAGCGGGGCGTGTCGGGCACCACGTCCCTGGAGAAGTCGATGATCCAGGCCAGGGAAATGCCCCCGGTGGGCTGCTTGTAGCGGGCGTACTGCAGGGCGTCCATGATCCACCGCGCCTCCCGCCACACCTCCTCCATTTGCTGTAGTAGGGGGAAACACGCAGGAAAAATACATTGTTAACTTTTAGTGCTCTTTCAAACGCAATATTGTTTACTTTTTGTGCTCTTTGAAATGCCATGTGCTACAAATTAGCTCCAGGTGACCTTGGTATTTTAGCTCCTTGTGTGATGCTAGCTTAGCTCTAATATAACTGTAGTCTCCATTATTATGGAGCACCTGGAGACTACATCCATATCAGGCTATCTAGGTTACGGTTAGCTCAGCTATGACTCCCACCTACCTGCATGTGCTCCTGGACCTGCTGGTGTTTCTGCTTGGCAGCGTGGAGCTCCGTCTCAGAGAAAGCCTCCCTCAGGGTCTGCTGGGACATGAGCGACTCCAGCTCCAGCAGGGCAGACACACGGCAGTACTGCCCTATGAAGCTGGGGCAGTAGGCATCAAAGTGAACTGTAGAGGGGACAGAATAGAAAAGGGCACAGTACAGACTTATTATCTAGATAAGAAAATACTAAATAGCTGACAGAAAAATACAAACACTTTTTCCAAATGTACTTTATGCAGTTGACTACTGATAAGTGCACTTCAGATATGTTTCACTTTTTAATTACTTTTAATTGCTTTGGGTTTTAATGCACACTCTCCCAACAGTCTCAAGCATGAATTCATTGGAGTCAACTGCACAAACAATTTAAAGTCACAATAGGCCAATCAATCTGATGTCAACTGAATGAGCATAGTTGAATAAATAACAGTAATTGGAAGACATAAGGAAATCCTACTAGAGAGAGCAGTACTGACCCAGCTCAAAGATCTGCAGAGGCAGGGTGAGGAAGCCTGATCGGGGGGAGTAGGGGTTGTTCTGGCCGGGGGCCGTACACACGTCGTCTGAGGGGGGCAGCAGTAGCAGGAAGGACACTTTGTCCCCAAATTCCAACACCTCCTGGGCGTAGATACGGAAGTCCTGCACCTGGGAGAGGGGGACAGCATACTGAATCACAACTATGACATTGATGCCATGTAATGGATGGATGTAAGACATGATGGATGGCTGGATGGATGGAAGGATGCTTAAAAAGTATTACAACTACAGAACAACTATAGGTTGTTGCTGTGGTCATCTTGGGTGTTCAATGTTTCTGTTTTGGAAGGCTCAGGATCTACAAGCACCCCATTCCGATAAGAAACCTTTGAAAGCGCTGGCAAAACCGCATTCTACCCAACTACAGTACATGTTTGCAGTGATGGATGGATGAATGAATAGACGGATGGACAGATGGAATGGATGAGTTGATAGATGGATGGATGAGTTGATAGATGGATGGATGGATGGATGGATGGATGGGTGCTGACCTGGCTGACAGGGATGTTCATGTGGGCCATCAGGTCCTTGGCAGCGCTGCGTAGGTCCTGTAGGAGGCGGTGTGGAGCGCTCTGGACATCCTGGTCCATCTCCAGAGACTCCTCCAGAGAACTAAGGGCCTGCAGCCACTGCCACTCCTCCCTGATACACACACACACACATGCAAACACACACACACGTGCACGCAGACACACACAGTTACAAATATATTACAGACAATGGCTAGTATTTCAATAACAATACCATAACATGAATTCAATGAATTCACTAATAAACCCCAGTGGCCGGTATCCAGGCCCCTCACCTAGACACATTACAATTGTCTCGTATCTTGGTGTGACAGAGGACGTTGGGTAGCTTCTGAGGCACCAGGGCTCTGATCTGGTCCACAGAGCTACACAGCTTCAGGTAGCCCAGGTACAGGCCTGGGGAGAGGAGCTTCCTGCTCCGTCTGTGGTACGCCAGCTTCTCCTGAAACAGACGATGGGAACCAGACAGGAAAGGCATGAGACAGCTGTTGTTGACGTCTGGGATGGGCTTTGATATTGTTTATTTTGATGTCATTTATTTAGATGTTGGCTTTGAGAATCAGCTTGTTCCAGTCTGTGGTCTTTTGTAATTGTTTTAAGTTAATGTGAAATAATAACCATACAATGCATTTCATATGTTTTCAATCATATAATTTGTTCATATTTGGCATCATAAGCTATATTTACAGTTTCTTTCTATCGCTTTGGTACATTTTTACAATGCTTAGTACAAAACCCAAAACAGATTCTTAAACTGGCAGTTGTTTCAAAACTGAGCACAATTTCAATTGACTAAGTACAACACACAAAATCATACAGTCACCTTTTCACTAAACTTATTAATCAGACTTACATCTAGAAATACATGTTTCATATTGCAATACATGTTCATATAAAGTAATTACTTTTCACAATGCAATGATCACATTACTTTTGATATGATTGTCTTCTCATTTGTTAAAATACATAAAGGCAACTGCTCTTAATTGATAATTACTTAACCATTTGGTAAACCTATAGATTTTAAATTGGTATGTCTACAACAGATTCTGAGAACTACATAATGAAAATGTATGTTTGTTAAGTATAAACATATAAAGCATGATATATACTGTATTATAAATTGGGTGGTTCAAGTCCTGAATGCTGATTGGCTGACAGCCGTGGTATATCAGACCGTATACCAAGGGTATGACAAAACATTTATTTTTACTGCTCTAATTACGTTGGTAACTAGTTTATGATTACAATACAGGTGGAAGGTGCATGATTCCTATTCCCATCAGCGTGCCACCCTCCTGGATGAAGCATGCAATGACATCAATCCTATGTCAGGCTTGGATTCGCCATGCCATAAGCTTTTTCCCCAGGTGCATGAACAATGAGGACATTTACTGCGATGTTGATGAGAACCTATGGCCAAATGTTCAAGACAGGCTTGATGCAAACTAGTGCCTGATAAATTTAATTTGTTTCATTTGGTTACAGTACACCTACAGTATGTTGTAATTATATCTGAACAATACATTTATTTTTTGCATTAATGATTGTGAAAGATGTCTTCAATGATCACACCTGGGATAGAAATTATGAAAATTAGATTTTCTGTCAATTTTGATGGGTAGTGCAAGTGTATTGCCTAATGTGAAAACAGTATAATATACTATAATGTACAGTAATGTAGCATATTACATTCAAAGGGCAATTTTGAAACTGGATATTGGATATCATTATGTTGTGTTTTGGTGATTAAATCAATGTTCTCATGGTATTTCACAGTATACATATATTTTGGATCAATGGTTGTGTGGTGAAAGATGTAGCCAAACAAAATGAATGCACAATAAAAGGTTTTGAATATAACACTTACTGCGTTACCAGTTTTGAGTTTTGTACTAAGAGTTCAGAATATTCACCACATACATTTGAAAATAGCACCATGTTGGATCTTAATTTGAGCCAGTTTGCTACAGTGGGAAAACCATCCTGCAGCAACAGGAAAAGTGAATTATTATTTGGATTATAATTAATGGACATTTTGTAGGGGTTGATACAATTTTACCTAAGGGAAAATCAAAGGTCTGAAAATTCAAAGTAGAAATTACATTTTAGTAATTTAGCAGACACTCTTATCCAGAGCGACTTACAGTTAGTGAGTTCATACATTTAATTAAAATTTTTCATACTGGCCCCCGTGGGAATCGAACCCACAACCCTAGCGTTGCAAACGCCATGCTCTACCAACTGAGCTACATCCCTGCCGGCCATTCCCTCCCCTACCCCGGCCGGCTACGACAGAGCCTGGATTCAAACCAGGATCTCTAGGGGCACAGCTAGCACTGCGATGCAGTGCCTTAGACCACTGCGCCACTCGGGAGGGAAATTACAAATTTCAGAAGCCTTTTTAAACCTAAAATACACTACAAGTTTAACATTTCTCCTGCAACAGGGTGATCAAATTAAGATCCTACATCTGTATAATGTATCCAATATATTAATGGAGTTGTGGTCGCCAGAACTGAAGCTCTAGCCATTGTTTTTGGAATGATCCCAAAGACAAAACAACATCAGATTGGCTTCTATCAAGTTCACCAGAATACACAGAAACACAAATGGACTCTAATTCATATTCAGACAGCAGCATTTAGAACATACATTCTACATGAGCTTATCTGAATATAATATGTCTGAAAGACTCTTATCTAAATGAATGGTGTTTCAGGGAATTTGAGTTTAAAGGAGATTACCGGAGCTGTTTTCCTGGCATGGATCCCACTGGACCTGATGTCTGCTGTGACTAAATGTCTGCTGTGACTGTGAGTCAACTGGACTAGCTTGATAGACTACTTAGATACAAGTGACATGCACGTTGGCATGACAGGCAGCAGATTGCCGTGTGTCTACAATTAAAATAAACACATACAATGTGGTGAAGGGTAAATGTAGGGAATGGTTTAATCTACATTGTGGTTTTGGTTTGGTATGAATGGAGCCTTAGCCTCTTTTGAACATGCTAATTTGTATGCTGAAATGCAATTACTTTAAGTGCTGACAGGATTTGCATTATTGTGGTCAAACGAATAGCTACAATGTATAGCTTGCATCATTTTTCTCAGATTCAAACTCAATCCAAATTCAATCCAATTAGCTATTTAAAATGATTTCACCTTATTCTCTGGGGATTCTGTAATGTTTAAGGAAAAGGGTCTCGGTGTCGCTAACGTTACATTGCTAAGCTCCAAACGCCAGAGGTTGTAGTGGGTTGGGACGTACGTGGAGGGTGATGAGCAGCATGTCCAGGGCCGTGGGCTCCTCGGGGGACGAGATGGACTTGCGTTGGAGCTGAAGCTTACACAGCTGGGTCCACTTCACCCCGTCCAGACTGGGACACGCGTTCATGTCCCTCAGCAACACCAGCAGGGCATTGCCGTGCTTGTCTTTGATTGGCTCAAAGTAAACCTGACCCAGGTCCTGAGTTCCCAGCATTCCCTGCAAAAACATCCCCAAAAATACCTTTTTAAAGACACATTATCTTTGATGGTTTTGACCAGAATCTGATAGTTTCAACAAACATTTGATGGTTCTGACCAATATTTGATCAATATGTTATGGTTTTGGAGAGGAGTTGTTGGTTTTGATCAAGATTGGATGGCTTTGACCATGTTATCAGTGGTAACTAGTGATAAACGACCATGAGTGGTTATAAGGGTGTTATTAACATTTACAATTTTAGTCACTTAGCAGACGCTTTTATCCAGAGCGACTTACAGGAGCAATTAGGGTTAAGTGCCTTGCTCAAGGGTACATTGACAGATTTTTCACATTGTCAGCTCGGGGATTCGAACCAGTGACCTTCTGGTTACTGGCTTAACGCTCTTAACCGCTAGGCAATCTGCCGCCCATTTAAGGTGTTATGTATTAAGGTGTTATGTCATGTTTATAATAGTATTGATGGGTAAGGACGTACCTGTAGCTGGGATACGGCCTGCAGCATCTTGAGGCGTGTCTGGAGGGTGCAGGAGCAGGAAGACTGGGAGGGGCTGAGACACTGCTGCAGCCACGGAATCTCCTCCCATAGGTAGGACACCTGGGGATGGAGGACACACAAGCGCTTTAGGATAAAATTGTAATTACGCAGTAATAATCTCTACTTGTTTATTTCTTTAGGACTCATTAAAGCAAGCACCTCTGAGTACCAGGTTGTTAGCATGTTAGCAATTTTGTATAATTCTTTGAAGTACTGTAAGTCCCAGAATGTACTAACTGTTTTCCACCTAAGTTTCTACCAGGTAAATACCAGTAGAAACTGTAAAATGCGAAAGGTTAGGTATGGAACTAGTCCATATGTTACCTTAGTGAACCATAGGAAGTCCTGCATCAGTGAGCTGGAGTAGGAGTCATCTATCTCTACGATGGGGATCTGGTCCTCAGGCGTCACAAGTACGTTGTCGTCTCGGTAGAATATAGACGTCAAGTAGAGACCTCTGGAGGACCATAGAGACAAATCAGAGTCAGTTAGTTTTGAACAATTCTCCAAAGTCGCTAATTCGAAACAGCACAATGAAGGCCTCCTTGAACTGTTAATTCTAACAATAGCATATAGGTAGAATGGCATTTGAGATTATATTTTGTGGCATTCGTAGCATTTATTGGTGTGAAAATAAATAATCTCATGAAAGTGAAGATGGAAGGCAGCAGATATAAGAAGGTGTAAATGAAGACCAGAAAAATGCTTATATACCGTTTCAAGCTTTTGACAAATTTGCTGGTAGGCTGGAAGAGGTGGCGCAGGCTTTTGGATACGGAGTGTTTCCTCACGTGTGGAGGGGCTTTGCACTGCTCTGAGAGGATGAGAGGGTCAAGATAGGGATTAATAGAACTACAAAGCCAAATACACAGTAAGAATATACAGTAAGAATTAATTTTCCTAGGTGCATCACTGTTAAGAATGGAAAATGCATGCTGTGTCCCACAGCTTAGGCGTATGTAGTGTAGTGGAATGTTTCCGTCATTTCATGTGTTCTATTCAGGTTGGGTCAGTTGACACATTCACACACACTCTGATGCAGACTACAGGGCCAGAGAAAACCAGTCATTCTAAGTGCAGTCAGTGTGTGTGTTTACCTGGACAGACAGGAGGTGTCGGAGTGTGGAGTATAGAGACATAGAGGCTAAAAAGATGTACTGGAGGGACGGAGGGTGGGGCAGGGCGTTACAGAAGAAGGAGGTGGTGGGGGGTAACCCTTCGCCTTTCACTGACAGGGAGGTCAGTTCTCTCTGAGGGGACATGTTTATTTTTAGTGGGCCTGGGGGGGGGGGGGGGGGCAAGTGAGATAATGTGCTTTACAATTCATTAGAACCTGCGGGGTCCCCCCCTACACAGAAGCCCTGAGGCAATCTCACTCCGGCTCAGGCCACTTAAGTCAATAAATCCCCTATTCAGGAGAAATGAACGAATTTTATTTTCATGAGACGAGTCGTGGTGGAATAACAAGAAAACGAGCTGCAGTTCACCTCGCCCCCCCTTACTAGAGCCCCCCCTTTCCAACAGACCTCTTACCGCCCTGACACTGAGTAAGACAGACAGGTATAGCCGTCCGCTGGGGTGCCTGTGTTAGTCAAGGCCCCTTTCACAGTTTAATTAATAGTGTTTGGAGAAGGGGGTGCGGGTGGGCAGTTTTGCGGGGGAGCAGACAGGGGTCCTGGAGGCCTGTAGGGGGACCGGGCTGCAGCCAGTCAGTGTTAATTTATAGCCCTCAAACTAGAGTCAAGGCTCCGTCTCTACAAGAACAACAAACATGACCCGGGACAGACGACCTCGGCTACCGTGCGTGAACTGGAAAAACCTGGCCAGGGGACTGAATGCTGACTATTATATAGATTATTACTGATGACTATACATGACATGTTAAGCATTATATCATTATGCTATATGTGTATATAGTAGGCATAGTATACACTGCTACTCCTCTGATTACTATATGTGACATGTTACATCATTATGCTATGTACTGTATATACAGTAGCTATATAAGTTTATACATAGTAATAGTATACTATACAGTATATGCATATACTATATCTCCTACCATTTCACTATAGGACTGAGCTGACTGACTGTTCTGTTGTGAAACTGGATTCACAACCACCAGAGAAAATCTTCTATGTTATCAGGCCTTGACATTCAATTATCGAGCCAATTTACTGTAAGTGGTATTTTGGAAACAAATGCAAACCTGGGAGCCATTGAACGTGAAGCATTGAACAAGAAGCATACCCAAAGCACAGTGAAGCATTGAGTGAGATCTCCAAGATATATTTGCCATTGAATATGCTCCCACTCCAAGTGAGAGACCAAGGAACATTATTCAGTTAGGGAAAACGGCTTACTTATGAAAAGATGGGGGTTCATTTCAGTGTGGCACAAAGTGTTCAGGACTCAAGTTTCCCCTAACCACAGACCTAGGATCAGATTACTATAGCCCCAGTCTAACCTTAACATTACGGAGGATTCAGAAAAATCCTGTATAAGTAGTAGAGATGACTTCTACTACATGTTGAGGTAAAAGAGAAGAGAAGATGGGGAGACTCTTTATACCGTGGCACACACAGTGGCGGTGCGCCTCTTTAATCTGTCCCAGTAGCTGGTCTAGCGCCTCCTTCTGGCCCCGCTGGCGAGGTGCGCGGCCGTCAATCTCCCTCCAACCTGCCGATACATACAGAAACAATTAACAATAAATAAAAATGTGGATGAAGATATCAATATCTCAGGTGCCACATACAACCATTGTGACCTTGAGCAAGGCACGTAAACCGCAAACTGTGTCAGTGAACTATCAATATCATAAACCTGCATTACATGGAAATTCTGGAGCAAAAACACGTGGTGTGTGTCAGTGCCACCTCAGTGTGAGAAAGCTGTGGTTGGCTAAGAGGGAGAGGCAGCTCCAGTGTGTGCTGCTGCTGCCACTTGGAGCGAGCCGACTGAGAGCACTCAGTGTGTGCAGACCTGTCCCTCCCTCTCCCCCCTATACATACACACACACACACACACACACACACACACACACAGCGACTGAGAGACGCAGGAGTGCAACACGCCACACGCCTCACCCCGCCCACATACTCCACACACACACACACACACACACACACACACACACACACACACACACACACACACACACTATACATTGCCTACAGTACACAAACACACTGTACACCCCCCTACACAGACAGACACACTACACATCCCTCCCTCAGTCCCACTGTATACACAAGGGGTAAACAGTTTAGTATAGACTCTCCCTCTAGATAGAGAGAGTGTGGCAGCAGTGGCCCGTGGAGGAGTAGAAAAGGAAGGAGGAGGGAGGATGATGTGCTGGTGATAAGACGGCAGCAACAGCGGCGTCTTGGTTATCCCCCGTGGGCCCCTGGAGGCTGGGTGAAACACCGTGAGCTCTATTCCCGGAAAGGTTCCTGTCCTGACTGGACAACTAGCCTCTTTAATGGCCACGGCGGAGAGAGAGGTCCTCGTATAAGGGCCCCACTGTTGGGCCTTTACGGCCCCAGCTCTCACAGACATGCAAATATTTCCAGTGGTAGCCCAAATGGAAAACACAAACACGCAACCATCGAAATTAGCTCGGAGGGAGGGGAGAGCTGGGGGAAGAGGGTGGGTGGGGGGGGAAAGAGGGAAAGCCCAGGCAGACTCTCACTCTCTCTCTCTCTCCCTCTCTCTCTCTCTCTGTCTCTCTCTCTCTGTCTCTCTCTCTCTGTCTCTCTTCTCTCTCTCTCTCTCTCTCTCTCTCTCTCTCTCTCTCTCTCTCTCTCTCTCTCTCTCTCTCTCTCTCTCTCTCTCTCTCTCTCTCTCTCTCTCTCTCTCTCTCTCTCTCTCTCTTCTCTCTCTCTCTCTCTCTCTCTCTCTCTCTCTCTCTCTCTCTCTCTCTCTCTCTCTCTCTCTCTCTCTCTCTCTCTCTCTCTCGCTCACTCTCTCATATATACAGGGAGAGATACAAACATGCTGTACACACACTATACAGACTTGCACAGGCAAATTCATACACACATTGGGTTATGTTTGTATGTGTTTAGCCCTTTTTACACAAGTACAGAAACACACAAACATGCTTAGAATGAACACACACACACACAAGTGCAGACAAACAAATACGTATGTTACGTACACAATACCATATTCATGAATGTGTTCTAAAAGCAGGAGTACACACTGTCTATTCTGTTGTCAACACTGCAGTTTCCGTTGCCTCTCTCTCCCACCATGGACATACAGTTTGGTCAGGTATTGAGAGGAAAAGTCAACACCAGTTGACGCACTTTGAGGTTTTTACGCACAAGCTCTAAAACTCATCCCACAACACGACGTCGGGAATCCCACTCGGAATGTGGAAGCGACTGAGGGTCGGGTACATCTCAATAATCTAATCTGGCTTCCTCTCCCTGGGAGAGAGAGCTGTTCTGACCATTCATCTCCTCAGCTGTTGACTTGGATGACTTCACACTACCCATTGGCTGATCTCATTGGTCCAAACACACAGCTAAGGTTACACACAATGACGTCCGGCATTGGCCAGGGGGGTCCAGCTGCCAACCACCCAATACCATGGAAGTTGGTAAGTTGGTATGCGGGTTCAATGAGAACAGCACAACGCATGCATGAATGGACACATACACATGCACGCACACACACACACACACACAGATGAGGGGATAGAGAGGTGGACTTACTGGAAGGGGAGGCGCAGGATGGGGTGGAGGTCTGGGCAGGACCCCATCCCTTCATATTGAAGGCAGACACCTGGAAATAGTAATAGTCCCCCTGTCACAGAACAACACAAAGAGATAGCATTAGCACAATGCACTATGAAATAAAATAAAATAAAATAAACAAAATAAATGAAAGGTTAAATTATTAATGGGTATTTTTTATTAGTTGCGATAAGTGTCTATAATGGTGATGCAGTTGACAAATTATGTATTCTCTTTCATTGCATATACATTGGGTGGCGATGTTTGTCCCTGCATTTCTCATACTGTGTGTCGGTGTGTGGGGGCGGGGGGGGGGGGGGCATGGCGACAGGGCCTAGAGGACCTATAGGCACCGGGGGATTTCTCCTGCACAATAATGTCCCCAGAGCGTCTGTCTGTCTATGTGCCCGTCTGAAATGAAAACCATAAATCAGGTTATGTATTGTGTGTGTGTGTGTGTGTCCCGACGTTCTGGCTGAGCTCTCTAATGCAATGACGGGAGCTGAGATTTTAAACAATGAACTGTGTTTGAGCTCTAACTCTTTCTGCCCTAATTTAAATGTGTGTGTGTGTGTGTGTTACGTGTGTGTGCGTGCGTGTGTGTTTATAGTGTGTGTGTGCTCAGATGACTAGTGACTAGAAACGAAACAGAATCTTTGGAGTACAGAAGTATCACATGATAAAAGGCCTTAACAATGTGACATCGAACCGAGTGGCTCAGGCACATATGTGATTCCTATCAAGGCCCTTCATGTGGAATAGTGGCCTTCTAAATGTTTTTATCGGTCAAAGCTACCAGCTGTTGGAAAGCTAACTGTTGTGTTTTTGTGTGTCGCTTTCTCACCCGTAAATGGGGAAAGTATAGCTGTATGCCATCACTGGCAGTCTTTATAAGGCCTGAGGTGAAAGCAGTGGAAATGTGCTTTTCAGACACATGGGAAAGTGTTGATCTGAGTGAGACATGGTAACATTTTGACATTCTGATTGGGCATCACTCTGATGTGATGGGCCTGTGTGGGTGTGTTTTGCCTCTCTGGCTGAGGTATTTAACTTGGATGTTAGATTTGATGGAAACTAAATTATTCATTGATAGCTGGGGGGGGGAGAACATCAGTGCTTTGGAATAGCCCTGCGTTGTGTTCAGTAGGTAGAAAACAGAGCAAAACGGGTAGGTGCTATCTAAACTTGTCCAATAAGAGCATAGAATGCCGTTTCCCGTTGCAAAGCGTTTCGGTACAGTGTGCCCTACTGAACATGATGTATGAATATACTCACGGGTGTGAGGTCAGTAATGTTGCACTGCAGTAGACTGGGGTCCTCTACTAGCGCCTCACCCAATAGAGGACTGAGGGAAGGGGAACCGCTCCAACTCACTGTGGAGCGCACACACACACGCACACACACACACACACACACACAAACACGCACACCCGCACACAGTTACATTAGTGCATATCGTACCTACTTTCCTCCCGATCTCTATAGAACAATAAACATGACTTAATGTCTTATTAGTAAGCATTGCAAGTAGCATGTAACGGGTGCTGACCTTTGTACTTGGTGACTACTGCAGAATTGACACTGAGAGGCTCCTGGAAGTCCACCCTCAGACTGGAGCTGCTGCTGACAGACAGACGGACAGAGCTGGGAACATCCGGCGGGCCTGCGGACAGACAGACATCTTTATATTATCCGGTATTGTTGGCTTTTTAAGGCTTCAACAATGTTATTCAGTGAGTCAGTAACAGTCAATCAGTGCTGACAAAAATACAGAAATGTTAAGGATTTCATAGAATATATCACATACCCAGCACTCCCTGGAAAACAGTGACAAGTGTTGCTGTGTGGACTATCGTGGTTAAATCAAGATCAACTAAATTGATATCGCACATTCATAATCATTCATCAGTCGACTTGCAGTAACACAGTTACATACAGTGTTCAATCAATCAAAGACGTATTTTTCTTTCTTCATAATCATAACATGCACCTTCCACTATCTGAAGAATTTCACTACTGTATTTGAGTGCCTGAGAAAAGCCTACAAAATGCGTCTGGTCATAAAGTAATAAAGAGAGAAAAACTCCTCTATGCATCAAAGTCCAGATTGAGTCGGGTGTCTGTCTACCACCACCACGCGTGTCATGAAATGCCTATAAAAAGTTAAAGAGGGAACATACACACACACACACACACACACACACACACACACACACACAGGCCTACTCACACATGCATGCATGCGCTCACACATATAAGCATGAACACACACACACACACACACACATACACACACACCCAGCTCTGTCCCAGCCATCACAACATGGAACCCATTAACAGCTCAGCCCAGACAGAATGCCACCAAAAAAAAAGAACCAAAAAATGGAAATCAAGGCGGCGCTGGAAAGATCTGGGCACCAACTTCACTTCAAGTGGAGCTGAGCACATGATCTCTGGCTCAAAAATATATAATGCACACACACACACATGCACGTACTGTACACACACATACACACACAAACACACACAGCATATTTTACAATTAAGTGGCACAAGGTAGTGCCCCCTGTGTGTGTATTATGTGTGTTATGGCATGTGTCTGGGTGTGTGTGTGTGTGTGTGTGTGTGTGTGTGTGTGTGTGTTTGTGTGTGTGTGTGTGTGTGAGTATGTGAGTATACACATTGTATTGAGGAAGATTTCACATTGAAAGACTTATTAAACGCTGTGACTGGCCCCAAAACTCTGTCTGGAAAAAACATCTTCAACATCTTCCACCTTTTGTGCTCAGGCTGGAATGGGAGTGTGGGGAAGTCGTCATGGGAGATGAGCGTGACAGTTTGTGTATGTGTGTGTGATGCATGAGTGTGTGTGAGTGTGTGTCTCTACTGACTGGCATGCTCGAAGCCCGTCTGCATGCGTCTGAAGAGCCGGTGCCTCCACTCCCAGGCCTTGAGTTGCCTCTCATGGTCCGACGCCTCCCGCTCCCCGGGGAACTCGTTCGGCACCTGGGCCTGCAGGTCCCCCACACGCTGCTCTGCCTCACGGACCAATGTGGCCAGGTGCACCGCACGGCCCTCCAGGCTCACGACTGCAGGGCACAACCACACACAGTTGTAATGTATATTACACACTAAGGCAACGATCAACACATTACCAGCCATGCTTTTTGTAATAATATAACTTTTGGGAGAATAAAGCATTGTGCAGGTATACTTTCGTTTTTCACTCTGAAAATTTCAAACAATGGCTGTGCACAAGCCACATTTTCATTCTAAGAAAACCTCCCCCTCTTTTCCCATTATCCACTGGTAAAACCCTCTAGCCTTTTTAATATCTCTGTTTGTCAGAGGCACTAACGCAAATTCCTCATTAAATCCCATTTAACTGCGCAGTCACTCTTTAAGGATGACATCATTCAGAGTTAAAATGACAGAGAAAATGGGGTCATGAAACTAAGTGTGGACAGGCTGGGTTTGGTTCCTCTGTGGTGCAGGGATTTCAAGGGGACACCCAATATGATGGGAAAACTGTTTGTCAGTGCTGTAAGGCAGAGGTCTAACTAAGTTGAGTGAATTTCAGTGTGTCACTGTGTCTCACTTAACTGTCTTCATGCATGTCTCACATGCATGAGCCACACAGAACGACCACTATGAGTCTATATCCTGTCTATGAATGCCTATGTCTGTCTCTCTATGTCTCTGTCTGAGACAGTATGTCTACAGTATCGCTACAGTATGTCTCTGACATCTGTCTCAGGGAGCCACAGACAGACTCTGTGAAGTCTCCTGCAGCAGAATCAATGGCTTTCAGAGCTTTCATTCAAAGCCTAACGAAAGCACTGCATTGTCTTTGATCTCAATTCTCCTCAGATGGAGTTTGATTAGAACGCTCTTATAAAAACGCCGACGCGGTATCCTGGCTCGGGTTGACGGGAGAACCCTTTATTTCTCTCCTCCTCCTCTCTCTTTCTCTTTCCCTCTCTTTTTTCCTTCATGTGTTGTTTGGGCTCCGGAGAGCAATCAAAGAGCAAACTTCAGTAAACACCACTTTCCATTCAAGTGTTTTCAATTTGGTGATACCTTTATAAAATGTCTGGATAGGTTTTGGAAAGGGAGCGCAAACACAAATAGTCTGGGAGAGCTCGGCAAGGCCTAATCATTAGCAGAGGGTGAGACGGTGGAGGCTGCTAGATCACAGGCGGCAGAACCTTATGAAGATGACTAATATTGCATCATCAGGCCATAACAACGCCCCCTTAGCACCATGATGTTTTTCGGCTATCACTCTTTCTTCTCCTCTCTTTGGCAGACTGAGAGACAACAACAGCCAACTTTGACATGCTCGCTAGTGTAGGAACGCGCTGTTGTTTGGTGCGTCGTGAGAGGTCGGTTGTTCTGCTTGTTGTGACAGCTGTTCTGGTTGCCGTGGCAGCGGGTACGGTTTCCATGACGATGGCCGCGCTTGCCGGAGTGAGGATGAAGTTGCTTTTAGACGCTGATCTAAAGTCAGTTTTGCATTCTAAGGGTTAGGATTTGGGGAGGGTAAGCCGATCCTAGATCTGTACCAAAAGGACCTCTTCTACTCATACTGTGGTATATTTTCTTCAATAAACAACTGCTATGATGCTATAAGCTAAGGAGCAGGTATGCAAGTGGGCAGACAGGCAAGCAGGCGAACAGACAGAAAGTCAGACAGAACGAATACAGCCAGCCTGCCAGTCAGCCAGCGAGCCAGCCAGAACAGGTACCTACAGTGGGGGCTCTCTTTGGCTCCGGCGCGGAGCAGCAGCCTGGCCATGGGTACGTTGTTGGTCATGACTGCGATGTCCAGGGGCAGCAGGCCCTCACTGTTGGGGGTGTTGAGGTCCAGCTCCTCCAGACTGTACTGGGACAGGAGTACCTGCACCAGGTCCATCTCCTGGTGCTCCACCGCCTCGAACAGCGCCTCGTTGCTCTGGAACTAACACACATCAACACATGTTTAATGAGGTGTTAGGGCCTTGTGTTGTGTCTGTGTTGAGTCTGTAATGAGTCTGTATCTTGCCCGTGTCTCATATGTATCTCGTATTGAGTCTGTGTTGATTCTGTATTGAGTCTGTTGATTCTGTATTGAGTCTGTGTTGATTCTGTATTGAGCAATTGTTGATTCTGTATTGAGCCGGTGTTGATTCTGTATTGAGCCAGTGTTGATTCTGTATTGAGCCAGTGTTTATTCTGTATTGAGCCTGTGTTGATTCTGTATTGAGCCTGTGTTGATTCTGTATTGAGTCTGTGTTGATTCTTTATTGAGTCTGTGTTGATTCTTTATTGAGTCAGTGCTGGTTCTGTATTGAGTCTATGTTGATTCTGTATTGAGCCTGTGTTGATTCTGTATTGAGTCTGTGTTGATTCTGTATTGAGTCTGTGTTGACACTGTATTGAGCCGGTGTTGATTCTGCACTGAGTCTGTGTTGATTCTGTGTTTGATTCTGTATTGAGCCTGTTTTGATTCTTTGTTGATTCTATATTGAGCCTGTGTTGATTCTGTATTGAGCCTGTTGATTATGTATTGAGCCTGTGTTGATTCTGTATTGAGTCTGTGTTGATTCTGTATTGAATCTGTGTTTGATTCTGTATTGAGCCTGTTTTGATTCTGTATTGAGCCTGTGTTGATTCTATATTGAGTCTGTGTTGATTCTGTATTGAGCCGGTGTTGATTCTGTACTGAGTCTGTGTATTGAGTCTGTGTTGATTCTGAATTGAGCCGGTGTTGATTCTGTATGTATTGAGCCTTTGTTGATTCTGTATTGAGCCTGTGTTGATTCTGTATTGAGCCTGTGTTGATTCCGTATTGAGTCTGTGTTGATTCTGTATTGAGCCTATGTTGATTCTGTGTTGAGCCTGTGTTCAGCCTGTGTTTAAACCTGTATTGACCCTGTGTTGAGCCTGTGTCCCTCACCATAGTGGACTTGCGGAGGCGCTCCTTGTCGCCCCGTCCCGACACCACACTGTCCTCCAGGCCCGGCAGGTTGCCCACACGGAACTTCCCTGACAGGTTCCTGTACAGGCGGCGGGCGGCACTGGGGGATGACAGACTGGTGGACTTGTTCCGGATGGGAGGAGGATGAGGCTCTCGCATCTCTCGCTGGTTCATCTTGGCTGAGTCGGCCCTGTGGGGAGACAGGGGAGGGGGTGGATAGGGGCAGAGGAGGGCGAAAGTAGGTTTGGTGAGTATTAGTATAAATTGTATCAGTCTTAGTATACTATTTTAGCAGATGCTTTTATCCAAAGTGACTCAGAGTTTATAGTGGTAACTATAGTATATTCAGTATTTGTGGACCATGAGGGAATCAAACCCACAAGCCTGGTTTTGCTAGGACTTACCCACTGAGCCAATGGAACCACAGTGTGAATGGGGTGAGTATTTGTTGTACTTCTGGTATTTTTGAATAACTAGCACTGTGGTTTCTAACACTTTTGAAGAATGCATCAAACATTACCTATGTTACCTTAGATACTGTGATAATAAACAGTACCTTGCTTGTTAATATCTTTAGAAGGTCTTGTTTAGAATGTCCTTAACATGGAGGCTATGACGAAGACTATGAAAATACAGCCGAAACACATTACCCTGCAAACAATAATGAGTCCCCGGGACGTCACGAAATGGTTGCCTAAAGTCTTCCGGACATTGTGTCGTGGTCCCCTGGAGGTTTTGTCTAGTTCCCGGTTGGTCCCGGGACATCCCTGAGGACGTTTTTAGAATGTTGTGTCATGGTCCCCTAGAGATTTTGTTTAGTTCCCGGTATTCTCTCATTGATTGAATTTACTTATTTCAGCAATTTGAGTTTGGGTTTTTTTACGCTGCTGCTACTCTCTGTTTATTATCTATGCATAGTCACTTTAATAACTCTACCTACATGTACATATTACCTCAATTACCTCGACTAACCGGTGCCCCCGCACATTGACTCGGTACCGGTACCTCCTGTATATTGTTATTTTTACTGCTGCTCTTTAATTATTTGTTACTTTTATTTTGTATTATTTTATATTGTAATTTTGTGTGTGATTTTTTTGGTATTCTTTCTTAAAACTGCATTGTTGGTTAAGGGCTTGTAAGTAAGCATTTCACTGTAAGGTTGAAATGTTGTATTCGGCACATGTGACAAATACATTTTGATTTGATTTGATTTGGAATACCCAGATTAACTGATCACTAAAATAGCAGTGCAGATGGCACTCTTTTGTTAAGTGCAGAGATGTATTATACAGTAGGTAAGGAATGTGTAGGGGACTTCTGAAATTCTACAGATGTTATGGCGCAGCAGAAAGATCAGCATACCCCAAATCCAGAGGTTGGGAGTTCAAATTCCAGGTTGAGTCATATTGAAAAGTCAGTAATAAGTGATCATGTCCAATTTACATCATCTAGCACTTTCGTACTGGTCCCCCGTGGGAATCGAACCCACAACCCTAGCGTTGCAAGCGCTGTGCTCTACCAACTGAGCCACACGGGACCAAATGTATTTACATTGCCATTGACTAAAGATTTTTACACTATTTTAGCTGAACAGCGTACCACTGGTTTGGGACACCTGGGATAATCGCGTGACAAAACCTACCAGGTGACCATGACACAATGTCCCAAGAACGTTCAGGGGACCTTCAGGGGGTTATGACACAATGTCCCAAGAATGTCCTAAAAACGTCCCCTGGGACGTCCCCAGGACAAACCAGGAACTAACAAAACCTCGAGGGGACCATGACACAACATCCCAAGAAAATCCTAAAAACGTCCTTGGGGAAGTCCCTAGGACAAACCGGGAACTAGACAAAACCTCCAGGGGACCAAGACACAACGTCCCAATAACGTTCTAAAAACGACCTCTGGGATGTCCCTGGGACAAACCGGGAAGTGGACAAAATCTCCAGGGGATCATGACATAACGTCCCTAGAACGTGCTAAAAACATCCTCGGGATGTCCCCTGGACAAACCGGGAACTAGACAAAACCTCCAGGGGACCATGACACAACATACCAATAAAGTTCTAAAAACGCCCTCTGGGACGTCCCCGGGACAAACCAGGAAGTAGACAAAACCTCCAGTGGACTATGACACAACGT